>NW_014040119.1:54211-62294 GCF_001186125.1 Sphaeroforma arctica JP610 | reverse complement strand
CTCATGTATTAATGTATATATTCATACATGTATTCATGTATATACTCATACATGTATTCATGTATGTACTCATACATGTATTCATGTATATATTCATACATGTATACACACAAACACACACACACATACATACAAACACACACAAAAGTTCTAAACGCTTGTACATACCGAACTAGTTTTATGTTAAATAAGTATTTTTCTACCAAAGAGTGTGCACAATTGCACATATCGTGACGTACAGAGCTCTTAGGTCGAATATAAGTGTTGTGTAATATCAAATCTGAGCTGGGAGGTAGTCGGTGTAGCCGCCAACAGGCCCAATGTACTTTCGCTTGATCCTGACAAAAGCTCAAAAATGTAAACTCTATAACAATCTGCTATTACGTGCCTTCTGTCCCCAAAATAGCTCAACCGTATAAACAAGTAAATTATACTATCGGTTTGATGCTCTCGCCACGAAGCTGAAAGTCAGTTCTCAATATCATGCGTCAATTATACAAGAGAGAGGGGCCTGGCCATAGCCTTCTTAGAATACAGATATGGCCTGGGGCATAAAGCTATAAACGGCAAAAGCTTTTTTTTGTTATATGTAAGAAATACGTTGTGGCCTGTGACAGACTGTGATCCAGGAGATTTTTTTTTGCTGAAGTATATATTTGTGATGATCACTTGTGATGGGAGTCAACAACTCGAGTCGATTGCTCAGTCTCGAACAGATGTGTGATTTTTTTATTGTTTTGTTTTCTAAAAATATACAAATTAATATTTCTATTTCTATAAAATTATACTCTTCTAACAAATACTCCACATAACGCATTTTATTATTATTAAATTTATACTACAGACGCCAACTGAAGAAACGTATAGCCTTCTGAATCATACACAGGGCTATGAAAAACGGCGATGATACAGTACATTACGTAAAGTATTAAAAAAAACACTAGTAGAGTAGTAGAGTGATGGATCCTCAATATTTGCTTTTTTTTAATAATCAATTAAAAAACATCTACATACTGTATAAATATCACATCTGGAATGATTTTTTTTTTCCGTACTTGCGTGAAATTCCTACATACTTGTTTTTAAAAAATACAAAACCGTTATCCGTATGGTGCACCAAAATTCCTTGTTCTGTACGCCGTAGAAGCGTACAATGTACATACGCAATTTTGTTATATATAAAAGTATATAAAATTCCTCCTCATACATAAAAAACCTGTCAACATATGTATATCATAACTTTTGAAATAGAAGAGCTGTTTTTAAAATATATATATGAACATACATGTTCTTTTATTTGGAGGCTATGATATGAATATCTATTCAAAAAAGCACTCTCTGAGAGCGAGAGAGATAAATATTTTTGTATTTTAGTATTTAACCCGTCCCTGAGACCTCAGACTTAGAGTCTCAGACTTAGAAGTTCAATGTTGTTCACTCTGGTTCAGAAGTTTACACTTTACAGTTCAGAGTTTAGAGTTCAGAGTTAAATAGTTCAGTCACTAGTAGTAGAGGAGGCACACACATTCTCGAGCCGTCACTCACCGGCAAATCTCTCACGCTGGTGATGTGTGCGGTGTTCAATTGTCCATGTCTTCCACGAACCGGCAGGAAACCACCTGGCACCAGGTGTGTTGGTTGCGGCGTCCAACTCTAAGTATCTGGTTTTGTAAAACGGGGCGCACTGTGACAGTGTCTGGTCTCAGGGCGTAGAGATGAATCTATCCATACCTACTAAAGTATTTTGGGAATTAGAGTTTGCTGTAGTAGATATGCGTAGTAAGTTTTGCAAAGCATACAAGCAAGTTGTAGTTTGGGTTGCTTGTCCGTCTACTAGTAGAGAAAGAGTCGCGCTGCAGAACTTCAATGTCAGACTGAGTGACAGACTGACAGTCCGTCAACTCCTTTTGGGGTGGGGGGGCTGGGGCCCTGGGGCCCTCTACTAGTGGTGGGGTAAAGGCGTGAGGGGTGAAGGCGTGAGGGGTGAAGGCGTGAGGCCTAAGGGGCTGAGGGCTGAGGGCCTGAGGCCTGAGGTAGTACATAGGCAAGGTTAGCCTGTACTCTATAGAGTCTCTACATACTCCCTCTCTCCTCTACTCTAGAGGAGTAGGCTCTCTATGTAGTATTTACTACGAGAGTGAGAGTCTCTATTTAATTTTGAAGAAGTAAACAATTTGTTTTTAAAATAAATATAGGAAAAGGACAGAATTTAAATTAGAAAAACATCATGTAGAGTGATGACTGATGAGTCTTACACTCTCACTACATGTACTGTAGTCGAAACTCAACCTTTAACGTAAACGCAAAAAGTATATCCGGGGCAAATCGACCGTAAAATATTTCCGAATTTGCACTTGAGAAATTGTCCTTTTGTAATGAATAGGCGATTTGAAACTATTCACAACTGACACAAAGGGAAAATAGGACAATTCGTGACAGTTAGGCCGCCTCAAAATATGTACCTATTTGTAAACCCATAGGACTGTATTTAGGATAAACTTTGAACGTAAACGCTTATTTAATTATTTATTGCGTTTTAACGGAGAACGTAATGAGGTTAGCTGAAGTTAGTAGTGGGAGAGGGTGCCGGCAGCCTACTCATCTGGCGCTACTAACTGGTGGGGGTTGGTAAAATATCGATAGCGACGTGGCAAAAATTGTCGAGGTGGTGTCACTAGACAATGATATATTTGACATTTAACATCAATGATGTTGTTCACATCATGATGGACAATAAATATGACAAACATGCTCGTTTGCCCAAATGTCGGCATCGTTTATTGCCCAGCTGCTCATCTGCTCACCCCGGGCTCGTTGTGTGAGTCAGTGAGTGTGACTGATGACTGATGACAGTGATGAGTGATAAGTGACACTCCGCTCCGTGGCGGACAGTGTGACAGTGTAATCGTATGGCACGTATGTATGCGACTGTAATGTGCTTGTGCGAGTGCCTTCAACTGCCTTGTGGCAGCTTGCTCAGTTTGGTTTGGTTTGCTTATATACCCTTTTTTAGAAACAATATGTGTACATATTTGGGGGAATTTTTTTTTGCAATTATATTGTAAATATGCGGGGTACATATCCAGACCTTATTTACTATTCGTCGTTGTGTCTGCAGTTTGCACGTTGCACTGAGCGTGGCAATGAGCGAAGTGTTCATCGTCGTCAATAAATATTAATATTATTTCTTTTTTTTCTTTTTTAAAAATTTAAAAAGATTGTATTTTTTTAAATAAACAACGTTTAGGTCAAAATTGTGAGTGAAAACAGAAAAACGGTTCTATTTGTTTTAAACAAATAGTAAAAATGACGTTCTTGTAATAATTGTGCATTTTTTTCTAAAGTTGGGCGGGTGGGAATGTTCTTTTATTTTAATAAAACAAAACATTTTCCCCGCATGTTGAAGTATTCAATGTAAACTTCAATTTAGAGGGCTATGGTTGAAGGCTGATAGATATTTTGGTTTATTTTTAATTAAAAAATAAATAGAACAAAACGTTCTAAATTTAAAGACCGACTCTGAGCTTCCTGAAGTCTGTTCAGTCCATTACTTTTGCCTATTTCAAACAAAAATTTAAATCTACTCGTGTTAAAATTTGCCATAGAAATGTTTATCTATTTCGTTTATTGTTTTTAAGAAAAACAAAAGTAAAAGGAAAAGGCATGTGTGCCTTATGTGGTAAATAAATAAAAATTTTAAATAAAAAATATAATTTAATAAAATACATAGCCAGAGGCTCAGAGCCCATTTCTATTTTCAGAAGGCTATGTATTTATTTATGTGGTTTTGTGCATAGCGTCCTAAAAATTAAAAATATACAGCTTAGGAGGCTATGTTTTGTGTTCGTATTAATAAAAAAACAATAGCACACAATCATAAATAAATAGCCTTCTAAATATGATATTTAGACATTAGACAAGTAACAAATTTATATTTATTTTTTTGTGATCAGTATGTATGTATTTAGTTTATTAGACATGTTGAGAATGCCGAACGACTTCGAAAGGCCATCATATCAAATGCTATGATGATCTGGCATTCTAAACAATCAATCGCAATTTATTAGATGGTGATTGATTGTTTACTTTTAGCACGCCAAATAGCCTCGAAATCCCATCAAGATGGATAATGATAGATTGTCTGTGGCATTATGTATTTTTTTTATCGTGCGGTGAGCCGGTGACGTTTCGATGAACAATGAACAGTCCGCTTGTCGCTCGGCAGAATAATCATTTGGCCAGTTTTAAAACAAGTAAAAGAGTTGTCAAAGGGATATACTACATCCTACGGTATAGGTATATATAGCGCTCGTGTGTGAGGAATTATAGATCACAACAAACCAATATCCAAGAAACATGCTTTTAAATACTATTGCGATATTTAGTCTCCTTGCCTGTTTATATAGCAGCGTTACTTGGGGTGCATCAATCAAACGAAGAGATGACTCTACCATAGATGACTTTATGGCAGCACGCGGGCTTATAGAAGAGGATGAGTATCAAGAGCATGATTTTCAACACTACTACTATCTAGAAGATGATCAACTGAACACGAAAGTGATTCAGGTCATACTTGATCCTGTGGACACCAATGGTGCTGGCGATTCTGATAGGCCTCGCAATGAGATAACAAGCGGAGATTGGAGCGAATTTCCCTACCAAATCACTTCGGATGAAGAGGATCACGATTTTGTATTCCGATTCAAATTTAGAACTGAAAACGAGATAGATACTGGAGGTTGTGCCCTGCATGTATTCCAGCTATTCGACGACCATAACCCGAATGCCGTCTTGGGATTTTCTGATGATAATGACTTAGTGTTCTGGTCCCCAAGCCGTGAGTTGTTTGAAAAAGTTATTATTCCATACGAATGGGAACAATGGCTGGATATAGAGATCCGATTCTCTTATGGATCAGAATCTTATTTTGATATCAGTGTTATGGACTTGGATGGTGACCTCATAATGAGTGCAAAAAATGATATCGGAGAGTACCACATACAAGACTTCCAAAAGGTCAAGTTCGGATTGTATCAAATCGATGAGAAAGCACCCCCTATGACATTTAAGACGCGATACACGGATATGGAACTCAGCACCGATGATGGCATCTACGACAGATAAATTAGAGCCTGCTTCAAGAACATTGGACGATTTGTTGATTCACTACTCGTTCTGATAGCGATGCGGTCCGCGATAGTACATCAAGCCCAGACCGTCTTGCAGACCATTACAATCGACCGCGGGTTGCAAGAGTTTCAGACCAGGTTGCGCGCAACCAACCAATCTATGCTTCATAGTCATTCCGATGTCCCAGTGTATAAATCGACTGAAGCTCGGAGCACAAATGTGCTTTCGGAACATTTCATCGATTGTACAGTATCAATTATAGACGGTTCGGACCTCTATTACATGGTTTAACGATTATTTATATCTTGATAAAAGTGTATTTAATTCTACTTTGTATGTGGCAACTACACGCCTACACAACATCGGTAGATCGAAACACGTCTGATTGCATTAACCAATAAAAATTACAGCCGTCATGTTCTATACAAAAGCCAATAGGTCCATTCGTATTACTTTGTAGAATGCTCGGTAATTATCGCCTAGAATGGAGTCGCGCTGAGAAAATCCTCAGGAATTGCAGAAAGCTTTGCATGCACCTAACTATCATTTAATAAAAAGGTAAAAACGTCGATTGGGATATAAAGTAACTTACATGAAAGAGGACGTTTTTTCTTTGACGCACAAGGTCCCTGCAGGCACTACGCCGATAGAAAGCAATAGTAACATATCTAATGAGCCGGTTTGTTATTTTGACCGGATAACTAGTTCGAGTTTATTTACACCTGTAATTCAGAGCTTCAGAGCAACGCCTGCCAGTAGCTTATTCTGATCTGTTACAGATCCAAGCAATTGGAGCTGTATTGGTGCGTGACCACGAGATGCTGCCGTCGATCATTCTCAGCCATAAATTTAAGTGCACAGCCTTCTATGAAACATTCATACTGTGACATGTAGTAGAAAAAGTAATTAATTTTCAAAGTTACTGACGTAATGCACCTTCTCTGCTAGGTCGATTTGATGGATGCGGGTGAAGATTGTATAGCATCAGAAAACTACGGCGTCAGCAACAGGCGCAGATACAGCAAATCTATGCTTAAGGTAAGACACCTCATACGCTCAAATTTATCTTTCCGGCCCTCGCCATATCCACCTTATGTGCTTTTGCCAAATGTGTAAAGACCGTACACTAATAAAAAAACATACATATGCGGTTGTGTCGACAAACTGGAGAATACATGGGTGATGGGATCACTTTTGCTATGCGCACAAGGTGCACAATGTAGTTGTTGATGGGGCTAAATTATTTAAGCGCGGATATTGCAAGGGCCACATTACTCTATATATGAACAAGAGAATTTACAATAACCTGAAGCAGTATTTACCCCGACACATGCACAAGCCACGTAACTGTAGATGGCCATCACATACCATAGGTTGTCGCAAATTGAGCACCTTGAAGAATGGATCGTGTGTCTCGGAAATGTGCAACTCCAGTACCCTCTCGGAAGGCAAACTTTGGCCACACGCGCTACAGACATGAACGTGTGATCTGTGTAGGAAACCATGATATTGTGCAGAGAAAAGGTTTCGTAATTTAGTTAATACGAGATTAGCAGGACATTCAGAAAAAAAATTATTCAGATCTGATACACACAGGAACTGGTAGTTTTTAACAGATTATGGCGTATATGCGTACAAATGAGAATGTTCTGACATAACTTGCTTCCAAAACAAGCATCTGAGTTTACTTCACAAGTCAAATGTGTATCAATTATAACATGGACTTACGAGTTGTAGTGATGCTCGTATTCGACGGGGCTGTGGAGCACGTACGCACATCCAGGCTCTCCACAGTTAAATTCCGTTGGACTGCAGTTGAAGGTGAGGCTTTTGTGTGAAGCAGAGATACTAACAACCAACAAGACTAGATTGAGCTGAAATTGCAAACTACCACGCATGCGCCTTTGGATAAAGCATAATTAGTGCAAGACATTACTTCATTCTAAATATATTTCATTTCACATCCACTAAGCCAAATACCGAATTGAAGCAGACCAGAATCATGAAATTCTTCCTATGAATAAATGCATCCGAGTGCCAAATTTATTTTTGTAGGGTGAAGCGAGGGAAAGTAGCCAATACACAAATACATAAAATGTGTAATTTTCAAAATCAATTCGAATGCGGACAAGTGTGCATATATAATGCGTGTTGTTGGCTCAGCAATATAACTTGTGCGTGATACTGGCCTGAATTCACAATATTTCGGAGGCGTTAACTGAATCATGGGCGTCGCCATATCCGTAATAGAATGACCACCCTAACTGGAATCAGCAAAGGAGAAAGCCAAGATAGTCACAGAATCACCCAATTACATCCCATTTTTACATAGAACAGTTTATACACACACTGCATATATACACAGTTACACATTCAAATTCAAAACTCATGCAATGCAACTCTTCAGAACCGAACACTTGCAGCGTCAACTAATACGTGTACACACAAAATTTATTCAAACACAATACGCATACTGTACGTAAGTATGCATACACTTTGCAAGTGATCACTAGAAATACATATTATATACCTGGTACACCGTGCACTCCAACTGGCGTCCGACGTATCTGTGCCGTGCACCGGTCGCGCTTCATTCTGGATGGAAGCGCTCACCTATATTTTTGCAGCATAGGACAAATCAACAACTTTAGCTGCATGTGAAACATGATATCTGTAGACGTAAGAAAAAAATCGAATTTTACATACAACAAGCACGGTCCTGTGGCACCAAGAAACGCATACAATCGCATTATCATGAGTCAGACCCTAACTTCCATATTAAAAATCAAAATCTACACCAGAGCATTAGTGTTCAACTATTTACATTTACACCCATGGTAACAACAGGGCATGCATAGTTGCATATTATAACAGTCATCCATCGGCCAAATATATATATATATATATATATATGTGTGTGTGTGTGTGTGTGTGTATGAATATATATATTATT
>NW_014040119.1:19856-35466 GCF_001186125.1 Sphaeroforma arctica JP610 | reverse complement strand
AAATATATATCCATCTATCTATCTATCGTCTACCTATCTATCTATCTATCGTCTACCTATCTATCTATCTATCTGTCTGTTCAAGTCATATGTATGTATGTATGTATGTATGTATGTATGTATGTATATATATATATATATATATATTATATATATATGAGTATGTATGTATGTAGGTAGGTATATCTATATATGCGTGTATGTATCTATATTTATGTATGTATATATATCTATATATATCTATATATATATATATATATATATATATTCGCTGTGCCACTACTACCCGTCTTGTGGCATGATACACTTGTCTTGTAGACGGTCTGCGAGAAGTGCTTGAAATTACACACTGACACGGAGCTGCCGCATAGGAAATGTTGTAGATTTGCAAGGATTGTTCATGGTAGACGATCATACCAGTGATAAAACCGGAGATAAAATCATAATATATATTTGAGAATGAAGCACGTATAACGATAGCATGATATGCGCTCGGGCCTACTTATATTCTTCTCTCCGTCCATTCACCGCTACGACAGATTTGCAAAGGTTTGAAGTGGTGGAAGAGCCGCGTCAAGCGCAAAAGCTTACACGGCGCCTCGAACGAAGACGCCGATGTGACTGTGGAAGGGCTTATCAAATTTGTGGAGGATATCGCCAGAATACACTAATCCGCATACCTGCATTCTAAGCTGCGTATGATGCAGTAGTACAACAGGATCTTCTGCGTTTATCTACTTGCAGTGGAAATCGCGCATTTTGTGTGGCTCGAGATTCATCTTTTGGACCGGATAGGTGCTCCTCGTTAATACGCATACAGAATGGTGAAGTGACTTGGATATATGCCTGCGTTAGAACCGCAGGTGTCGCACGCTTCTTGTAGGGCAGAACCGGCCTAAAACCCACATCTCGATCACCATGTGTGGGGAACCTGGTGCAAGTGAAGTGATTGGATACCGTGCGGAAGTCATGCATTTCAAGCTACATCATATGGAGATACACGCACGTCGGTTGCAAACCACGGACGGGGCGTTGTGCACAGATAAGCTGGCGATATTTGTCTAAGTTGCGCCTTGTTTTGAACTGTATTTAATGCAGTGATAGGATCGAAGTTTTGCTTCTCTGCTATACAAAGCGGCTAATTTGGCCTGTGATTACACCGATACAGTAACATGTGCCGCACAACCATTGTACACTTCACAAGCGGCAGGCATGGTTCGAAGAGTTGCTCGTCTGCCATGGGTATCAACTGCTCTGGCGGCTCGGAAGAGTTTAATGACGTATAGGCTACACTACTGAGCGCTCGAGATCGTTTGTCGTGTGCGTGTACGGGGCACGAGTAAATGCCAAAGGTGTTCGATTATAACGACATAGACAGCCGAAACGCATATCGTCACCGGCAAACATTGCGACGACCTTCAAAAGCCCCACGTTGTGCAAGTTTATGGAAAGCGGTTATGTGAAATCAGTCGCATGTAATATCTTCAGCTCAAAGTCAGCAAATAAATTAGTAAATACTTCAAAGTAGAAAGCGTTTCGGTACAATATTAGATTCAGGAAATGTTTACCTTATCCGAGTTGCTTGCGATTGTTGGTAACATATCTATTCAGCAGTTGTCCTGTGTAGATTATACAGGCTTATCCGAGTATTCGCAAGCCTTGCGCATATAAATACGCGTTGTATATATTATATTTATCATCAATTACCAGTCCGAATGTTAAACCTACCTTTATTTTTAAACGTCTCTTAAGCACAATCATACAATGTTATTGAAACCTCGGAACTATACATAAGCATAAGAACATTTTTCGATCGAGCCTGTGCCCTTTATATCATATAAACGATGGAGCCCACTCAACTACTAAACCCATTCAATTGCTATCATTTCTCTGCGCTACATATACGCATTCCTGATTCCCATTTATTTTAAAGCAATTGTTGTAAAGACAATTTATCCGACCGTGTTTCTAAGTTGTGAACTACGTCCAGCTTTGAAGCTCCATAAAACATCGAAAACGGCATGGAGGTAGATGTAGACCACCGGCAAGTTTTATACTCAGGTGCACAGCGAGGCCTACTGCACTGGAAGTCATATTCTCACGGTAAATAACCGCAGAACTAATTTAAAATATCAAAATGTATACACAATCACAATGGAACGAAATGGAGCGTAACTGCTGTAGTCAAATTCTACTCGTCCAGCCGAGTGCATGTCGGAAAACGATTGTGTGCCGTTTCGTTACCAGATCTCATTGTGCGGTCTCAAGTATGATTTCATTGAGTATCCGATTCAAGTGGGGCATTGACACCGGGACTTATATATGGGCACCTCCATGGATGTTAGGTTGCACATCAGCAGTCGATAAAGTATACACTGTGTGTTCACACCAGTAAGGATAGAGTGCACTTTCGGACTTTGGATACGTTTCTTCAGTATGATGCACACCCTCTATAAAGTGACAACCAAGGGAGACATCCAGGAAGTGGCCAAGTTGCTGGATGAGGGCCGTGATGTCAACGAGATCTTCGACGTAAGCCCGGCATTCTAACATGGCATGAATCATCTATCTGTTGACTAGTATGCTTCTAAAGATATCAGACTGGTTCAAAAGGAGCGTTCTTTCTCTTATTATTTCAACCCCACCATTACACTATAGGGCGGAGAAACAGCTTTGCATGGTGCTGCAGGATTTGGTAATACACAAGCAAGCGAGCTTCTGTTGGATCGAGGCGCAGATCCGAACATCAGAGATGTGGTCAGTATTTAAACTTCATTTAATTGTATCTAAAGGCTGTACACATATCTATCTACCTTGCTTTTTAGTACATCCAATATCTACCTCATGCAAGCGTTCTGCAATAGCAATTTGGAGCTGTCGTGCATAGAAAACGGTCACTGACTAAAAAAAACCAACCCGATGCGCTGTCCCTGGACACTGTAGAGCTTGATAAACAAATCATCAACATCTGTATACTGTATTGCTGGACTACATCCGTACAAAGCATTGCTGGGAATACCTTCGTGCGAATTGCAAGTGTAGGTTGGACTCATAATTCTTCGATGTCGTTGCTTACGACAGCGAACACAATCGTACCAAAAACAGACTTGATTGATTATATGTCAATATTTATCGTAGTTTGCCTGTGTTTGATCACTTTCGAATAGAATGGATGGACACCGTTGCACCATGCAGTTGAGGCTGGTAGTACGACGTTGGTACAGATGCTCTTAAGTCGCGGCGCAGCAATCAACGTACAAGATCAGGTAAGAAGTGTTAATGTGCAGGTTAGAATAAATGATAGTAACTATAATACAGGGGAATACTACCATATGAAGATTTATGAAACGCATCTGTTAGTTATGGTCTCAGTAAGGTGTGTGCACCATTTTTAAAGGCATCTTAGATACAGCTCCACCGTCAGACCACCCATTCTACAATGACGTGACACCGCGACACCGCATTTGGCAGCAAGCCGCTCGTACATAAGTTCGCTTGCTGCAAAATGGGGCCGAATGCGCATAAAATTCCCAACATGCGTTGCATCTATACGCATACCAGTGACCGTGTTGTGGTCGTGTTCGATTGGAATTGCAAGTCACGTATTTGTTTGCTGCATGGCAGATATACATACTTTGAGTAATTCAGAGGGCATTTCACAATTTGGCCCGCGTACAATTCCATATATGGTGCTCCCAAGAGAAACAATCGATAACACTTTCGAGAGAGCCTTGCATAAATACATATCCGTTGTTCAATTGACAAGGTTAAACATAGCCATAGCCTTGTAATTCAACAACATTGCCAATGTTTATCTACAATGCTGTACAGAACCATAGCCTTCGCGAAATGTTCAACCAGAAGCACTCGCGTAAATACTCGTACGCCATCCCTGTAGTATATTATCGATTGCATCTGATAGCACAGCAAGCTAGGACACGTACGCTATAGTCCCAACAAACCTGCAACGTCCACCATGTTTTGCCTTCCATATAAAGTACCATCAGGGGACCCTGTACTGTCTGTATAGGGTTCAGTGCGCAAACCTGGGTGAATATACGCTATCTGAACTCAGTAGACCACTGTCCTTCGTCATCACTCGAGAAAGTGTATTGTGATGCTACTATAGACTGTGTATCTGAATTCAACAGCCTACAGAGTCCCTACATTACCATGCACGGTAGCTGCTACCAGAGATTGTCTAGTCAGACTAGCAGACTCATCCTTCAGGACGGCACGTAGTGTAGCTCATGTTGTCAAGTGGCGTTCAAACGTATACAGTCCAAACGTTCTATGTGCAGAGCCAGCCAGAGAACAAATATGTATGAACAAGCACTCGCACACGCATGTCTAACGTTAGCTATTCAATGCGTTTATAAAAGCTGGGGAATACGCCGTTGCACATCGCGGTAGCCGATCTTCAGTACCCAATGGAAAACCAAGTGGAAGCATTGCTCAAACACGGAGCCAGCGTGGACATCCGCAATAGGGTAACGTACTAGTTTGTCTTTAAAGACTCCCATTTGTACCCGAAACGTTGTCCTGTGTGTATTAAACTTGACTTGAGTACATGTACGGACACTTTTTTGTCTGATGTAGAAGGCTATGACTGTTTAGTATATATGTGTACCCGTATAGTGTAGTGCTTGATCTCGTACTGTAACTCGCATGAAATTTTTATAAACTTCACACATAAAAGGATGTGAATACATGTCGCATACACACACTCGCACCACCTCACGTACTCTCTAGGATGGAGAAACTCCATTGGATATGGCAGACAAACACAACCACGAGACAAGCGTACAGATGATGTTGAAAGCCAGTGAGTCTCGTGCTCGTCAAGCCGCCCAAGACAAAGCTACGCAGCTGGAGGTAAGTATAAGGGCTGCGCATTAACATGTCTGTGCGCCACTTTGTGATCATGTTCTTTGTAGTGGTGGGTGTATATTGCCTAAATTTGAGATGGTGGGTGATCGTTGTTGTGAAAATGGGAAGTGTGCGCCGCGTGTGTATATACAGCATGGCCTAGATAAGTGTCAACTGCACGGAGCCCGTTCAACATTAGCAGGGTAGCCCCCGAGGTTTCCTGTTTAAGTCTGTACGTTCACAGCACTGTGTGCAAGCTAACCCGTTGGGCCACTATTGAATGCTATCGCATAAATGCACTCGCATATAGCGTTTTCCTAGCATGCGGATATGCTCTCGTACACCCAGTACCTAATATCGTACTGCACCAGTACAATACAATCCAACATGCGCTCATCACATGACTACGCCAAACTACATGCTCAGAGCACTCAGGGTGTTGGCCTGCTGGAGCCCACAACGAACTCAATCGGTGCACCGCCTACTGAAGCTATGCAGCCCCAGGGTAGTGTGGAACCAGAAAACCCTTCTATACCTACTTCTATACCTACTGAGATGGTTATGGATGGTGGAGGTAGTATACTAGGCAACACGAAGCCTGCAGACGAAACTATACTTCATACAGCCGAGCCTGCTTCCCAGGTACGTGTTAGCTATGTACATTCAGGCTTTGTGGTTGTATGGTTGCTTTTTTCGAACGTCATTATTTATTTCTTCTACTACATTCACTATCTCAGTTGGGACATCAGCTGCGAGCAATTTTTTTCGAATGGTCGTATGTGTTGAACTTAAACTAACATCACACTCGCAACATTCACAGGCACAGTAAGACTCGACGGCTAATGACAATGCCCCTTTCCAAAAAGTGTCCTTTGAGGCAACAATCTTCTCAGGAAGACCATCACTCGGATAACGGACAGGGCATTTATCGTCACCATGGCAACGGGGAGCATCTTCAGCAACCCACGGTTTTGTGTAGCTCTTACAAGGGCGATGAGTATACACACGCGGAGAAGTCTGACACAGGTGCCGTCAGTGCTGGTAAACCAGAGCACCAACATCAGCATGGTGGTGCGTGCAAGGCTGGTTGTGAGTGTACCAAACATAACGAAAGTGGGCATGCTGACAAGGGAACGGATCATCAGTATCAGATTGATGAAAGGGTGGCCGCCGACGGTGGCCCTCAGCGCGAGTATGATGCGCATGGTGATGTTGGTGCAGATCGCCATAGCAACGATCGTTCCCAAGGGAACCACCGCCAACACAGCCATGACCGCAGCCAAGGATATGGACATCGTTCCACAAATACCGACAGCGAGGCAGGATCCACATCTAAGAGACCTCGTGACGGAGGAATGGTTCAGGATGTACATCGTCAGCCTGACAGCGTTCGAGAGGGTGAGCACACGTATGACAACATACATGATCGTGCACGCTACACGCATCAGTCCGGACGCGCACACGGATACGAACGTCATCATAGCACGGAGGATGCTGGTGATGCGCAGGCACATGGTGAAGGTGCCTTTCACCATGGCCACCACAGAGAGTCTCAGGCAAGTGCACGTGCACATCAGCACAGCACCGGATTCCCTATCAGCGAGGCTACGAGAACTAGCGGACCGGCTGTGGCTACGAAGGTGTGTGCAAATACGTTTCCTATCACTTTGTGGTCTTGGTTGGTCCTCCTAGAAAACAGGAATAAATAGTCTTGATTCTGCTGATGACTGATGTTGAATGTGTGTATACTTGCAACGTTTGATTGCTGGTTTGTTTACCTCATGGGACTGACATCTCCCCATCGCCAACCTCTCATCGGTGTTTTTGTTTTGTTTTGTTTTTTGTGTCGAACAGATGTGTGGTGGTTTTGTGATGAAATAGATGATTATAAGAGCACTCACGACAGTATATTTTCATTCTGTAGCGTGCTCACTCGTCGCCAATTGTAAGTCTCGCGACTTCCGAGGGAGAAAGCTCTGAACCGGTCCAAGATTTCGGTGCGGGTACGAAGCGCCATGCGGCTGATGAGGTGAGTACGTTCTTAATGCCTAACGTTTTAATGCGTTGCATTATAGCGTACAGAGATGGGATAATTGAATATCGCCGAAGCTGTGTAGACCAGCAACGTAGCTGCGGAAACAATACATTTGACACACCCCAACTGGCCACGTATCTTCATCACGGAGGTAAACATGGATACTCTACGGGACATACTCTCGTCGTTATAGACAATGTCTGTCCATACGGTGAATACACTTGCAGTGGTGTGCCTGGCCTTTTGCCATGTACTTCGCAACAACCAGACTGCATGCATGCACATTTATTGTGAACCCAGATTGCAAAGTAACATCTTCCCCGAACATCTTTGACGCAGTTCCGGATTTAAGCTCGAAAATCTTACGCATGCCCAGAACTATTCTTCTCCGTGATTTGCTTGATATGCTATTTAGATACTTCTCTCAATGGTACGGATTTACCTACCAGGAGATCTTAACAACACGAGTACGCCGCGGCGAGCCATTGCACCATGATCAGTTGAAGCGCCGTCGCCCCGACACGGTTCTGCACACTCCTGCTTTACAGGTACGTTACATAGCAAAGTACACTTGCTTTACCACATGTGAGATAGAGGAGTTATATGGGCGTACACGATTATTATTATGGAGGTACAGGCAAGTGATCGATCTCAACTATTGGGGTCTTATTGTAGCCAGTATGCACCGTGTGTGTGTTTTTCAACTTTCTTCGTACATTTGCAAGCAGGAGGACACGATCTTGGATAGAGTGATGGAGGAAAATGCCGAGCTGACTGATCATAATGCCGGGCTGATTAGTCAAATTGTCAAGCTGAAGGTACTTTGTGTAGAGATGTACGTCAATACATAAAGTACCGGCATATTTACACTCACAATTTTGTTTGGAGGCATTTCATTAGTTGCGCTTTTGATGTGTCTTGACGATATATTATGCAGTCATTATGCAACCTTGAAGAAGGCGCACGCGCATCATGGCTTTTGTCTAATTTGGAAGCCGGCGTACTCTATTTGTCAGCTAAAATTCTAACTGAGTAGCACGGACTTAAGGTCTCCTACCATTCTCATATCATTTCGACAAACCATCGTGGTATATTGCAATATACACCCTTGGCACATCATTCCAACCAAGCTATGCGCTCGCCCATGACGCACAGGCGGACAGAGAATTCCTGGAACAAAGAATTCAAGCTCTCGAAGCCACGCAGAAGTCCACAGTCCACAGGCAGAGCAAAGCGGAGAAGAAATTGAAAATAATGAAACGTAAGATAGCTGAGATGCTCATCATCGTGAACTAAACCCCATATTTCGATGCGACAAGGTGCTCTATTCTGGTGCATACCGCCCGTAGTGGCCGCCGTGTGTGTTTGGTTGCGCCGTACAAGCTGACGTGGACGTGTATGTTGCAACGAGCGCCTAAACTTTGACACGACCTATGTTGAACAGATCTGATATATTGCCAATAAAGGGAAGGCATGTACTACGCCGGGTATTTGCATGTGTTGTTTTACCGTGATTTTATGTGATTGGAGTATGCCCGCATACCTCAAATAGATCCCAAATCATTCGTCTCTGCCTCTTGGGATAGAACATATAGGAAAATGGGACCGAATATGGTCTTCGAGGGCATATCCGATACCGGAATTAGTATCGTGCTCATGGCACGCACTCCATCTGAATGGTATTGATTGCTTTAATTGATCATTTTAATCTAAGAACGCGACTATGCACCCTTGACCTCATAATCAAATAAACTCGTTATTTACTTCTTTCAATCCCTTCATGGTATCGGAGATATACGTTTCTGCCGGTCGCAGAACGGCAAGTATTTATTCATTTGTTCGAAACAAACTACAGTTTGGCGGTTTGCATTGAACGCCACACTGTCAAACAACTGACGTCTAACAGCCTTTGTTTTTCAAGGAGGCTATGGCGCTATGCCACGTATTTATTCACTATTGTAATATTTACCAACACTGGTAGAGAGGTCTGAGGGAGGGGATTTACATCTATTTATTTATTTTTTAAATATTTTTCATAGCCTTCTGAAAATAGAACATATTTTTACAAATATTGTTCAAGAGGCTATGAAATATACAATAAACCATAGCCTACAACCTCTCTGAGTCTCTCTCTAAAGAGAGGGAGAGAGATAAAATCAGACATGAATAAAAAATACACCTTTTTTTTAATATAAAATACAGTCTAATTATAATTTCGGCCTACGCCCGGCTCCAGTAGTAGTAGGCTACCAAAGAGCAGAGTAGGGCCTAGGCTACTACATTGAGTACAATCTACTGTTAAAAAATTAAATATCCAAAAATAAATATACTCTGTCGACTTCATAAATAGTAAACTTCTAGTTTACTATTTATGATGATGTATACTATGTACAATCTACATAGTTACTGGATCAGGATTAGACGTCTCTCTGATCATGAGTGATGAGAGTGTATTATAACAGTTTGAGACTCTATGTACTACTCTACTCTTTATTTAGACACTAGTTTTGACTTTTCTTGGGCGGTTATGCCTAAGGCGGTGTATTCGGATGTGCTACTTTGGTTTAGGCCCCCCCTTTTTGGGACTTCGAGTGCATTTGTGACTTTTAACTTCAGGTGTATTTTCGACATATATGGTCCTATTTTGGACTGCCACACTCAAGAATATACATAAAATATTGACAAAGTTCTGAGTTCGGTATTCAAAACTGATATTTTGGGCGAATTTATTCTATTTTTTAGGAATTGCATTCATATTGGCTTCATCTTGGCTTCAAATTGGCTTTGAATTGGCTTTATATTGGCTTTTAGTTGGCTGCATAATGGCTTTTAGTTGGCTGCATAATGGCTTTTAGTTGGCTGCATATTGGCTTTTAGTTGGCTGCATATTGGCTTTTAGTTGGCTTCGAATTGAGAAAACGTACTTATTGTGACTAAAAACCATGGCTTACTATGTGCAGACTACTACATACTACTACTAGTAAATAGTAATCGAGAGTAGAGACTAGTAGTAAAGACCTGAGAGTATGAGACTAGTTGTCAGTTGAGCCTGAGATGTACTGGATTTGGGGTCTCTCTGATCGTGATGAAACTCTGTCTCCTATTTACCCTACTCTCTATTTTGGATTCTCTCTGGAGTCTGGATTCTGAATTCTCTCTAGTCTCTATTGGCAATAGTAGAGTGTACTAGTAGTAGTAGTAGTATTGTAGTAGAGATTATTAGAGAGACTAGTAGTAGAGTCCTGAGAGCCTGAGACAGAAATGGGTTCAAGATTTCTCACATACATAAGACACTGACCAGTGACCAAAGCTTGTACATAGTATTTACATACATAGTTACATGTAATTGTGTATTACTATTTATCTATTTTTAAAAATAAATATTTAGAGAAATAGACAGAGATCAGAGAGGGCGGGGCCCGGCCGCCCGGGGGCAGTGTGCCGGTGAGCCTGTGAGGCCACAAAGGGGCGAGGGCTGAGGGCTCGAGCCTGGAGGCCCTATTGAGGTCTGAGATGACCGGGTACGTGCTTGTGATTGGTGTAAACAACCCCTATAGGAGCATCATTTTACAGAATTTTGTTTCTTTTGTTTTTAAATAATATATATATATACATATTTAGAATTTGGGGGGTTTTTTTAAAATTATACATCATAAATGCCATACTGTACTTTACAGAATTTTGTTTTTGTTTTACAAAATATATATATATATATATATAGAATTTTGTTGTTTTTTAAAACAAATATACATCATACTTACTTACATAGCCTATGAAGATGTTCAATTTTCAGAAGGCTTTTATGCATAAATAATGACTGTTGTATATGTTGTTGTTTTTTACAACAAAATATTTTTCAAAAATAACTTTTTAAAAAGATTTGTTTTATTTAAAAACGTTTATACAGCTTGTTAATTTATCGGCTATTTTATGTCTGTATATCCTTTTTACATACACCTGTAAATGTAAAAAATTATCTATAAAATATAAACGTTTACTTCACAAGTTCACATGGCTAGCGGAAAGCGTTAAGTTTCTGAAAATGAGAAAATAAATAGCTCGGCCTTTTCCGCCTCGTGAGTTGTGACGCGAGTGCTCGTGAAGTCGAGAGTCGTGACTCGTGTCTCGTCAGTTAAAAATAAAAATATGATAATTTATAGGGGCGGCTGTGGGAAGACTCAGTTCTCAAGACTGGGAACACGCGACACATCCTGGAAACTTAAAAAAAAGTTATTTCTTGTTTAGCGTGCTTGAGCTGTCGTGAGGCCGTTTGAGCGAGAATCTAAGTATATAAATATATATACTTACGTTGCATTAAGATTCATATACTTCGCTTCTCTCACAACAGTTCATTTAACCCCCAAATCGAAATCGTGAAAATGAATACGCCTCGCCATACCGCACCCGCTTCATTCCTATCTTACCCCAAGTTTGCTTTCTTCTACGTACTGCTGGTGTTAGGAGCTGAGGCAAATCCAGCTCGTCGTCAGGAAGGGGAATCAGAGCCTATTGTGGGCCAAACTCCATTCCTTGTCACAGGTATGTATACCTAGTGCAAAGCTACTTCGTGTAGAATTACACATCTTTTGAATTGTTCTGCTATTGCTATTCGATTTTGGTCATATTTAAATTTGTGGCTTCCGTGACACCTTATCATTGCTGGTGACTAGTTTCGTTGTATATACAGTGAGTGGCGCTCTACGACACGTGGCGGGACCGATGTACTTGCGTGCTGCTAAGCCTTTCACTATGAATACTCTGTTCGATTCCTTGGATTCCGGTTGACTACGAAGATGATATTTGCGCTCTATTCACCCCTCACACTATACGTTTTACGTCTACCACTTGCTATCAGATTACAACGAGACTACTGACTACTTCCCGAACAAGGTCTACGCCAACCACTCGGAGTTCTGGGATGTTGAGTACCATAACAGTTACAAGATTGCTACTGACTATATAGGCAACTTCACATATGTTTTGTACCAGCGCGGAACTCCGATCCCGGAGGAGGCGAGTTTAAATCTCGCCCCCTCCACGTTCGTCTCTTTCATGCCAATCCCTGTGGCTACTATGACTATAGACGAAACAATCCCCATGCACATGATTGAAGTGTTGGGTCAAATCAATAACATCAAATACTCCGATAACGCAACATTTGGGTATGCCACAAGCCCTTGCTTGCAAAAGCTGGGTGAGAACGTGAATCTGACTCTCTCATCTGATCCCGAGCTGAGAGAAATCCAGACCCAGGTATGTGTAGTATCAATCATTATATTTCACATTGTTGACGCCTTCAAGTGGGCTTGTTGCCTACGCTAGCATCCTGAACAATGTCTATAGTTGGTATTATGTTTATTCGATCGTATACCCATTGATCCTTCGCTTTCTCTCGCGCTAATTCTCATTGGATTCATTCTGATTTCCTCCATTTTCAAACAGTCCACCGATATCCATATCGCTTCCATATACACGTCGCCCAATGTCTCTGAGAACACGTACTACGCAAGTTCTATCAGTTCGGACCCAGGAGCTTTGCATCGTGCCGAATGGATCGAATTCTTGTCACTGCCTTTTAACTTAGAGGCTGTGGCATCGGAAAGTTTCAACATGGTTGAAACCAACTACAACAACTACAAGGAGGAGATGCTGCAGGTGGCTGAGACCAAACCCGTCATTGCCTGGATCAGCACATACACTTACTATGGCCCCAGAGAATACATTATCTTTGATTCCGATTACAAGGTATTTAGAATTGTTTAATATCTCGAGCTTAGGTAGTATTTTCCGTTTATCCGGAGTAGCGTTAGTTGTGCTATACTAACGGGGGTCTCAGCTGAAATTTGTATCTCTTTTTTTCTGTTTCAGCATCTCATTTGTCGTCTTGTAACCCGCACTGACTCTTTCCTCTTTTTTGGATCCAATTTTAGCTGGAGTATATCTTTGCTGCACAAGCCTCCGCTGTTGCAGCGGGCCAGTTTAACGAGACGACCGAGGGTGATTTCCATGATCTTCTCAAGCTGGCGGATATTGTCATCGATGAGGCCTACATAGCCGGCGGCGAACAGAAGGATATTCAGTGGTTCATGGATTCATATGGTATCGCTGAAGAGAATGCTATGGATTACAAGTTCTTGTCTACTTCACCCGCCAGTGTCTTCGATGTTATGGGTCGTCAAAGTGACTCCTTCGGTCTAGGTACGCGATAGTCAACGATCTGTATACCTGTGTACCTATATTTTTCACCCGCGGACGTTTGCGGTATGCCATATTCACTCAAACAGTCTACACATTTATTTAAGAGTACTATTTGAATTGAGACACTGATCCTTTTGTATCGTTTACCATTTTCCATCTCACCATAGATTGGTATGAAGGTGCCGTTTACCGTGCCGATGAGGTGCTTCTAGATGTGATCAGTGCCGCCCATCCGCAATCTCGCCTTGGTGCCAACCACAACCGTACTTGGCTCAAGCGCACGGAGGATGAGACACCTGTCATCGTCTCAGCCGCAGACTGCCAGGTTTTGATTGATTCGAGAAATTTCGATTGAGACGAGGCTGTGGGCCATTGAGGCATGTGTGTTTTCTGGTTTCTTAGTTTCGCAATTATATTTAAAATTGCAAAGTTTGGTATTCAATTTTAAATATAAATTGAATGCAAATGCTATGGATCTCTACTGAACACAAGTTTTTATGCCTCATTGTATGTTGCAAGCAAGTCTAAATGATTATACCTACGTGGGTATGTGTGAAGACTCTGTTTTATTCTTTTGTAGAATTTCAATAAAACATGTGCATACTCCAAATAAGCCACGAATACTGATCAATCTGGTGAAGGGTATGTTGAAATAAGCCTAAATCGATAGGCTGGTCATTGTAAAAAAAACATCGACTGGTATATATCGATTATGGCTTGCTTCATCTGCAATATTATGCAACCCGCTATGTTCAATACGTGCATGCAATATCTTTGTATTCACCTTGTGCACGCGCTATCGAAACAGGGCATGGTTGTAGCTATAATGTATATTCATCGACTTCTCTATATACGCAGGTAGAAATACTTGTTCAGCGCTACGATTAACCTTGTAATGTTTGTTCAGCCCTCGCTACAAATAAACATACAGAAATATCTATACAGCGCGACATGACAGAACAATCGCAATATTCGCAAGTGTAAACATCCAGAAATGAAACACAACACACTTTCATCAAGTAGACACTTCCACTACGCTACACATGCAGTATATGTTGCTTTCATATCCTTCTGAATTCCTCCAAACATGTGTGTAATCGTACGTGATGCTTCTATTTGCATGCATCAAAAATGACATGCTCCTAGTTTACAGATAGGATACATAGACTGCTTATATAAATTTTACTTAGTACTGACTCCAGCGATATAGCAATAAACGAACATTAAAAGTCTGTCAGCAGATACATTTCTGCCGCACGTTCCGACTGTAGTATGTATGGTTCATACTGCCGCGCAACCTGGTAGCACCTTTAGTATAACAAGGTGCTGCGTGTCGGCCACAGGTGTCCCGACTTGGCTTTTGCACAGAAATTGTCCAGACGTTGTCGCCAGTACAGTTTGACTATGCCTAATGATCTTTCCGGCCATAACTTCTAGGATGAAACCGCGTTAGGTGAACTGGCTGGGTTTGGTGGCCACCTCCTCGCAAGGATTCGTGTACTATGACAATATTATTATTTTTCACTCCCCAGAAGTCATCAATACAGCTGTCGTGCTCTACCAGAAGTATCCAAGATAGCCATTAACGTATATATCAGGTTGTTTGTGGTTTCAGGCTCTCCAGTTATCAGGCTACTCAACCTTCTGATATCGCACTACTTGGCTTGGACTGCCATCACATCTCTCGAATTTTTTAGTATCGAAATCGTAGCATTCGCTACCATCCTTCAAAGATGTGGTACCTTCCCATAATGAGCGAGCTATTCCGCAGGGAATCCATTGCAGTGTCCTGTACGTGCGACAGTTGTATGTAGAAGTTAGCTTTATGGATATGTTTTGTGCTGCTAACGTATGCAGTAGTATTTTTAAATCAATCGACGTCGCGTATTCACGAATCTGAGAACCATCTCCGACGAACTATATAGTAAGTCGAGACAAATGAACTTACTTGTCACTGGAATAGAACAGACAATAATTTGGGTATGGATTGCTGATTAGATTCCCATTGGACGGACCCTGGGTAGTAATGGCCTCGAACCCTGCACACTGGTCTACTTGGATTGCGTAGTAGAAGTTCGTACCAGGGACTGGAAACGTAGAACGCAATTGCGAAGAAGAAAGATATATGTCAGCGCATACTCTGTGCTGAGATACCGTGGAGTTTCATCGCATTGTGCGGTACAATAGCTTATATATGTGTACGCCAGGAGATTAACTGACATAATTACAATAAGAAATGAAATGCATATAAATATGTATACATGTACAGAAAGGAATATAGATATAAACAAAAATGCATATATATAAGTATGAGAATAACTGACGTATTTACAATACAAAATGAATAACATATAAATAGGAATACACGTAAAAATATATGTACATATATATATATTATGTAAATACATACTCTGCATATATATCTATATCTAAATATATATATATATATATAATAGAAAGAAATATATGTATACTAGACAGAAATAACTGTAATAAAATATATAATAC
>NW_014040119.1:11231-18265 GCF_001186125.1 Sphaeroforma arctica JP610 | reverse complement strand
GTGTCTGTTTCTGTGTCAGTGTCTGTGTCTGTCTATTAGTCTAAGCTTGTGTGCGTGTGTGCGTGTGGCTCTGTCTTTGTCTGTGTCTGTGTCTGTGTTTGTGTCTGTGTATATATAAAATATATGTACATCCATGTGATTCTTCAGAACACAAATACTCCTATCATACGCTTTTTCCCACGAGCGATGCAGGTTTGAGACTCCTGATTCACAATCACGTATCCCGTGGCTGTGGGCTGTGTCCCCGGTGTCCTTGACGGTGCCACGACGTCAAATGGCGAAGGTGTGGGTGAGTTGCTAGCCACTCCGTTGATTGGTGGCCCAGATGGGGAACTACTGGGAGAGGGCAAAGGCACAGGAGGTAGTGACCAGCGTTGGTCTATGGTATTGACTCTGCAGTCTCGGGTAGCCATTGGATCGGTAGCCCAGTCTACGCAGAACTGATCAATCTGTGGAATGTGCGGCGAAATATACAATAGTGAGCGAGACAGACTACTGCTAATGATTGTTCACTAGGGAAGAACGTCCATACATGGCGGCGAGGAACGGAACGTACATCCTGTTCGTAACTAAAAGCCGGGATGCAGATTTACAATTGAAAATTTCACAGACCCGTAGTGTAACCTACTTACTCAGGTGAACGCGCATAAGGACCAACATGCTCGACAGTATGTTATAGTCAACTTGAATTTTACTTGAGTTCTGGTGGATGTATCTATAACTGTGCGTGTGCCAGATATCCAGTGGTTGGTTTCGACATTGAATACAGTATATCGTGTAACCGACACCACATATGTGGTTTGTCCAAAGCGGAGAACCGATCCGCAATTGGATGGTATAAGATATGGTAATATTGCATATATCGCATGCAAACCTAACAGTAGGCTACATGGTACATGTTAAGATGCGAGTGTATACAAGTCAGTTTTTGCACGTTGGCGACCTTGCATGAATGTGTAAGCACATTTTTTAATAATTGTGCTATCCCCCTTTTAGTTACACTAAGAAGATGAAAGTCAAAGAATTTATCGCCCTCCTATTCGTTCACCGTCTGATGCGGAAACTTCCGAAGATATCCTAATGAGCCTGATCAGCTATACTCTGATACACAACGTTCATCGAACACAATTTTATGCAAAATAGACACAGTAATTGTGTAAAGGACAAAAAAACACATAGCCACCTACCTTGATAAACCAATGTTCGGCATCACCCACAATGACGCTATTCCATTTTGAACAAGTATCTACAACCTCCATCCCTAGTATTGGAACTGGTACTGGCAACCAATACACCGAAAAGTCAGGCGCACTCATTAAACAGTACTTTTGCTTACCGCCTGTATTAGTGTTTCTATAATAACAACGAAGGAGAAAATCATCAGATTGAGATGGCATGCTTCCTGATAAATATGCAGGTGCTAGAAGTGCGGTTCAGTTCAATTCATCACAATAATTGTGACTGTAGTGTGCTCTTTGTATGCCAATAGATACAAACTATTCAGTAGTTGTAACGGTCAGGTATGAATGTTGACACAAACACTGCTGAGAGATTTTATAGTTGTATCGGCCATGTATGAATGTTGACAAAAACACTGTTGAAGTAGCCAACAATATTGACACAAAAGATGGTCGCTAAACTTACATATCGCACGATATTATCTGCAAGCAAGTACAGGTTTATTAGTCACAAATCAAGTATACCAAGTATGTTGCACAAGGGTATGGTTGCACTATACACTAAGGTATGTATGAAGCTTGTGATAAACATCTACCCGCAAATGACAAGAAAAGATGTTTGTATCACATCCTATATGCTTTCTAAATATACCAAAACAACTGATAGAAATTTGTCCACTTACCGTATTTCGTTATTGACGTATCGGTATGATTCGTAAGTACCGCAAGGCTTTTCGATGGTCGCCTTTACCCCCCCGAAGACAGGAATTCCACTAATTCGCATACATCCACCTGTATACGTTTGCATGGAGAACACATTTTGCATTCCTTGACCCTGGACGCAAGCTAGAAAACCGACAGCAGTCGCGACTTTGGAAGTGAGTTTGAACATGGTATGTGTATTTTAGAAACTCTTGTACTGCCTATTCAATTTCTGATTAAATGTATAGAATCACCAGCTGCACAATGCTGCTGACAATTAGTCCAACGCGCTTAGAAATCCTATTAACTAGAAGGGGAAGTTTACGCTTTGGGATAGACACGTGTTTGTGTTATACGTTGCTACTGGTAACGACTATAATTCGATGATGCTACAGTCTACAGGAGCGTATAAACCTATCATGAGCTGGGATTGTCGCCGCCGATGTACAGTCGTCTACAATATGTCAATATACAATGTCGAGATTTGTGCTCTAGTATTATTTAATTATATGTATATATACAAAAAGTATATATATGAACTTATAAAGCATGTTCCATGGTACAATTTACAGATAGCTCAGATCTATCTGACACCGTTGACCATTGGGTACGCAGAGCTGAGATGCATAAAATAAAAAAATTATACAAGCTTATTTTAAACTTTATACTCTTTTTAGAGCTATGTTTTTAAAATGGCAATTGCATTGCTCACAATGCTCAGTAAATGCTGACCGGCAACCTAAACAATTCTACATTCTACAATGTGATACAACCAATCAGAACACGATTGTAATTTTCGTGCTAAAGTAGGCCAGGATGCCACTGGCCAGTTCAAGCATTTAAAAACTGTGTTTTTATTTATTGGACAGACTGTAGTAGAGCCTTCAGGCACCACCGCCACGTTTGACTTCTCCTGGAGAAACTCGGTCAATATATATAACCTCTCGTCCCTACTGCGAGTCAGACTGGAGAAACACAGTTTGAGCAGGCTCTTGCGTTAAATATTTCAACTAGTTCTATCCAGGCCCATTTTGTACCTCTTCACTTGCCGCGATATGGTGTGGATATGTACTTGCAACACACCTATCAAATTCATCACATACTACATACAAGCGTGCACAAAAATAGATACACGCATATAAATAGGATTGTGCTACAGATAGATACACAGATACTTCTCTATTCGAGCATTCAGAAGCTCGTACTTGCACAGGGGCATCCAGGTATATATATACAGACACATTTAGAGGTACACACAAGTATAACAAAACACGAATGCTTACAGACGCACACACATTCGAAGTATATCATTGTAAATTTTTATCAGAGCGGATGTCAATTATATGCTACAAGTCTCATAACAATATCATCTAATCTTAAATATTCAAGCAACGCATCGAAAGACACGAACAGATCTGCACACATACAATAATTCACTTTACAACCTCTCAAGCACAGTTGACCTTATAAACCTTAAATTATAGAAATACTTTCTGGAGCACTTGGTGTCAAATATGTCTCATCCTTGTATTCAAGGGCAAAACCAAGAAATCTACGATGATACTTTAACCTTCCATGGCACGCACTTCGATTATAATTAGGAAATTTGCCATATAGAATGCTGATACAGAGGACACGCGCTGTATTTAGATCACTACAGAGAAAGACTAGATACTAGAAGCTACCAAAATAAACAAATTCACATACGAACAACAACCTCAAGTTCTCAAACCAATTTGTCCAATCGAGAGACATAAAGGTACGCGATTCTTCCCAATAGTTCTCTCAGCGTCGTTGAATGAACCGAACGGGTAAAATAAAATGTATTGAACATTTTAACGTCCTTCGGACTTCGTCCGTTCAGCCTATTATTTTCTACTTTTTGCTTTTTAAATTTAGAAGGCTACTACTATATATATGTTTTCTATATTTAGGGTTGTCTCTAGTTAGGGTCATGGAACTGCTGGGCGCAGGCGACAGGCCTCATTGTTTAAAGTACGCTATGGCTTTACATATAGACGTTATGTTTTGGTTTTTTAATATTTTTAAAAAAAGTCTTGGAGGTTGGAGGCTGGAGTCCTGAGAGTCAGACTGTCAGACTGACAGATAGACAGACAGAGAACTTCCATTTGTTTTTGCTTTTGTTTTTTTTGTTTGTTTAAAACAATATTAAATAGCTCTTTCTTTTCACTAAAAGCACAGAGCTATTTACAGCCTGTAGGTCTATAATCAAAAGCGTTCCCATTGGTTAATAAGCTATATTTAACCCAAATGTGTCATGTTTTGCCCATTTGAGACCCCGGTACATGAATATAGAAAGGCCTAATAAATTGAACACAATGTGATACCAACAGTAGCGGAGAGTCCAACGCGAATCGTTAAAATTCTTAACGTTGATCGTCCCCGCGGTGAAGTTTGTATTTTAGAAAAAATGCTCGAAGTTTAACTTTTTTTTTACTATTGTTTTTTGGTTTTGTTGTGTTTTGTTTAAAAATATTAGAAAAACAAATACAAATTCTCTCAAAAGTTTATATTCTAATTTTTTATAAATACATAGAAACAATTCATACGAAAAGGAACCCTCCCAAGCATTCTATGGTTTTAGTCCCCAATCGACGCATGCAGTGTTTTACTTTATCTAGTAGTAGTAGGCTAATAAATATGCCCTTATTCCCTTCAAGCGTTTTTTTTGTTCTTTTTAAAAGGCTATGGTTTTTATTTGAGTCTCTCGGTGCGTGGGTTTATATATAAAATTACCAAGTCCCAGTCCTCAGAATTAAAAGTCGTAAACCTCAAAAAACTCCAATGCGAAATATTTTCCGGTATAGTTTTTGGGGTTTTTCTGGCTATATTATTCCGTTGAGGTTTGTTTGGGTTTGTCAAGAGCTGGGGAGAAATGCATAGTAGAAAATTTAAGATAATTCATTGGCCGTCAGAGATAAAAAAGATTAATCAGTGATCTAAATCAGTAAATTATGATTGATGAGTGATGCTTACTGCTCAGTGACGCTCACTGCTGATACCTGCTGTGCAACTGTGGACTGTGGAGTTTGGAGAGTGTTTTATGTGTCAGAATGTGACTGCCGACTGCCGACTGCCGACTGGGTAGAACTTGTTGTGTACTCTGCTGGGGTGAACTGGTGATGACTGACCAGTGACGACTATTAATACTTGTGTACAGTCGACACTCGACTGTGCACTGTGCACTGTGCAGTGTGTAGTATGCACTGTGTGCAGTGAGCAGTGTGTAGTGTGCAGTGTGCACTGTGCACTGTGCAGTGTTTAGTATTAGAAGGCTATTTTTTTCAAACAACAAAAGAAAAACAGCAAGCAAAAATTATTTTTATAATTAGATAGTGTTTTGTTGTTTTTGTTTTGTATTATATATAGAAACGAAACACACAAAACAAATCAAAGAAAGTCGGTTGATGTCGGCCGTCGGCCGTCGGGTGACCGCTGCTGCGTCGCTGGAAAGTGGAATGTCTCTAAATTCATAGCCTTGTAAAAAATATTATACGGCACTGCTGCTGCTGATAGCTGAAAAGGCTACGTGCGTATTCTTTTATTTAGGACTCGAGTCTGGATTTGGGCATCCTGACTCGGGCATTGGCTATAAATAAAAATATCCTAAAAACGAAAACAATAAACCCCCAACAGCCCAGGGCCCCAGGTAATAAACTCCTAAAACTATGTTTTGGAACATCTAACGTTTATTAATTCTGAATTACGTTCATGTCCAAGTGGGCCCCCAGGGGCCAGGACCCAGGCCAACAGCCAAAGTCTCAACTTTCACAGTCTCACGTCTCAACGCTCATTCGCCCGAGGGAGTCCCAAGTGAGCCAAGTCCCAACTCCCAAGAGACTTCCTGCAATATATTTATTTCGATAAATCATAAAACTACATTTGAAAAACAAATAGTTGTTTATTTTTTAATATAAAAAAAATCATGTATTTATTTTAATGTACATATTTGAAACTGACTACTTGCTGACTTTGATCAGGCTTCTATCCGCAATACGTAAACAGTCACGCGTTCAAATCGATGCATTTAAAACGTAAAATTGACTTCGTTTTCATAGTTTTTTTGCCCGCCTCATATTAGGAAAGCCCGCCAATTCTATTTTTCTAAAAGATGAGCTAGTTTGTTATCAGTTGGACCAACTTTCTATTGTTAAATAATATATCAATTATTGATTGGTACATAAAGTACAGATCCAAACAAAATATGTTTTTGGAAACGGCTGGAAGCATACAATGACTATCTGTAAATTAAAAAATAGGAAACCGGTTTCAAACCTAAGCGCTAAAGTAAAACGTACTGCGTTTTCAGCATATAGGAAGCACGTACATATTGAAGTCTGTTTCTGAGTTCTGACTTTATGTAGTAGAGACCTATTTAGTTCTGACCACAAACCGCTCTAAAAAGTCAAATGAAATACGTCGTTGACTGAAAAAAAAAATATTGGTCTCGACATTGTCGTAAATCCTTTTTTTTTTCTTACGACTGGCTATGAAAAAATACGTCATTCTGTTGTTTTTGAGTCTTATTCATAGACTTCTTCACGATGCGTTTTCAGTCAGCTGATTTAGGGGTTTTTTTTTATAACAAGGGAGAAGTGAGCACTTGAGAAGACGTGAGGTAAACGACAATTCCTCCAGAGTAAACGACATTGTCGAGACATCATACCAAAAATATTTGCCCAGCAATTCCGCGCAGATTTGGAAAAAATACCCTGATTTCAAGAGCAAATTATTAACGACGATGAAGAAGTAAATACCGTAGTCCGGTACCAAATTACCACTTTCTACATTTGGGATTTATATTTAGGGTTTCATATCATATCAATCTGTTCAAGCCACTTTGTTTTTTGTAGAAAAAGATCTTTGTATGTATGTATGATTTTTTTATGCATTTAAAGCTTTGTTGTTTTGTTTTTTTTGTTTTAAAAAATATTTATATATATACTAAAAGAAACATCGGTCTATGACACTATTTACACTTGACTACAGTCTACGAGAGTCTACGACTCTCCGTTCGAGACACATGTCTGACTATATTGAGTATACATATCTATGTCCTCTAAAAACTCTTTATCTATATATTTAATGACGCTAAAGGAATTGTTGCTTACTATCGCTGTGATGTATGTGTAT
>NW_014040119.1:0-7875 GCF_001186125.1 Sphaeroforma arctica JP610 | reverse complement strand
ATATGTGTGTATGTGTGTTGTGTGTGTGTGTGTGTGTCTGCTATTGAAGTACCTGAATATACAATATGCATATATATATATATATATTATATATATTATATATATTATATATAAATATATAAAACGATATACATATACAAATACATATATATTATATATAAATATATAAATACATATATACTATATATAATATATATATATATACATATATTCATATATAAACATTCATATATATATATATATATATATATATTTAGATACATATTACATATTTATATACTTGTATATATATATAGTTTAATTGTGCAATTATAAGTAGATCAAACGTTGAACAATTTGAATCAACCGTTTCAACGACCTGTTGAGTTGATGTGACAAATAGCAAAGGTGTATCCAGCTAGTTTCATTTTATATATTTATCAGTTCGTTTACCAATGTGCTGTTCCATACTATTCCAAGATCGTGACATCCGTTCGCACCACATACCCTCTTACCAGAGGGGTTGCTCGGTGAGTGGCTGACACAGTGTACCTTAAGGCCATGCACGGCTTTATGCGCAAACACTCATTGTCCTTCTGAAAATTGATATCTGTATTGCAGGTCAGATGGCCCTTTGCATCACTGTGTGTCGTCATTACTATGCCATTTGCCTTGCAGTACTTAAAAAACTGTGAATCTAAGAACGATTCGTCTTCCAATAACTTTGAGTGTACATCTACGTGCGTCGGAGGTGATTCGGCGTGCTTTAACCACTCCAGCTGTTGTATAGTGGCGTCGACAACACCCAAGTGTTTCACCGAGCCTTGCTTCACAAGTTCTGACAGATGGCTCCACACTTCCTCTAGCTCTATGCGACTGATCACCTGGCTTTGCGATCCCGCCAGAGATACAAATAGAACTTCCATATTATGCACGTTCTGATTCGAAATAGATGACTGTACTAACTCACTGACATCTTCTGCGGCAACCTTTTCGAAGTGTTCACAGCCGCCCAAGAAAAGTTTTCCAGTCATTTGCCTACTCTCCACAGGAACCGTACTCCACTGCTCGGGTGTGAGTAGCTTAGCAGAGCTTTCTGCAACTTCTTGCTGAAAAGCAACAGTCATTTCATCCACAATTGACGGGAAACTTCTCATACCCGCAGTGGCCAGGAAGTTCTGTGTATGAAGGGTAGCTTTTGTCGTCCGCCTTACAATCTTACTAGACCTAGCGACACCCTTCGCGCTAGATTCGCGCAATGGGGTCATCACCGTCACATTATTGATTCCTGGAGCCATAATTATTATATATTCTATTGTTGTCGTCTTCAATGAAAGTATACACAGTTTTATGAGTCACACGAGGTAAACATGCTGCTTTTATATATAGCAAACATCACGGCGTCATTTTTTTGTTAGGGCTCCAGGCTCCCCAGAGTCAAACTCCTCGCTCTCGCCGACGCCTCCGTCAATAGCCACCCATTTAAAAGAATTTAAAAAGAGCTGGCTTTCTCGAACTTTACTTTTGTGTTGGACTATTGTGTACCAATATAAGATAGTAAAGCACAACAATACAGTATCATAAAAATCTTACTTAACAGTGTCTTCAGTAGGTCGATCACATAATTAACTTTTAGAATTCATACATAACCAAGAAACATTTTGTCGTTTACCAGCTATTTACCAAAGTTTCTTTGTACAATGTGTCTGTCTACCAAGTGCAAATAGAGTTGGAGCTTTGTTGTTGGTACTCTATTAATATTTAAACAAAAACTATTGAAGAAGAAAAAATGTCTGTATAGTATAAATAGATTATGGAGACTGGAGAGTAGACCTGTAGGCTATAGGCCTGTAGCCGTAGACTGTAGCCTGTAGCCAACGCCCTAAACACCGCTTTACGGTGTAAATAGGGTGTACCGCTGTAGACTGTAGATAGACTCTGGGGAATATACAAATTGATTGTATTCTATTAAATAAAAAAGAACAGGAGACTCTGAACTTCTGAACTCTGAAGTCTGAACTTGTGTTGGTGAGGAGACTGCTGGGGGAGAACTAGAGAGTGACGAGTGGAGAGTGGAGAGTGGAGACCGTGGAGAGTGGAGACCGTGGAGAGTGGAGACCGTGGAGAGCTCTGGAGTTGTCATAGGAGAATGTATTTATGTCAGAATGGGGCCGAGGGGCGGGGTCCAGGGGACGGGGTCCAGACTCCAGACTTTCATAGTCCAGGGCTTCAGCAAGTGGCCCTCTATAGAGTTCTCAACTGACTGCTCTGTGGACTGTGCATGTGGGCGAGTGCCGTGTAGAGATTGGAGAGTGAGGCGAGTGAGTGTCACGGGGCACGGCTCGCCGTCAGCTGCTAAATATGAGATGAAGAGTGTCTATGACTAAATATGATATTTTGTATTTTTGTTTATGTTTTTGAGCTTTATTTTTTTTTAAACCAAACCCCAAAATAGTAGTCGGGGGGCCCTGGCGGCCTGGCCCCTTGAGCGTGGGGCGAGTCATCTCAATTCTCATGACTCTTGTAGGGTGTACTCGTGACCCGTTGTGTCGAAGACTCCAAGACCCAAGTGTCCACTGGAATTCTAGATTTTGGAGATGAATTTCAAACAGGTTTGTTTTGGGGGTTTTTTACAAAAGAACAATCATCGTGCCATTATTTTAAAATATTTACTCAATATTTATTTAATGTTGTAAATGTATGATCATTTACTTTGTTCCAATTCCTATTTATTTAACCGGGTTTCGGATCATCAATTCATCATTGTTTCTAAAAGGCGATGTTGTTTTTTTTGCTTGTTGGGGTTTTTTTTGTTTCTTTTTTTTTAACCAAAAGAAAGAAAAAACAAGACAAACTGGTCTGACTGACTGACTGACTGTGGACTTGTGGACTGTGGACTGTGGACTCACTGGACTGTGGTCTGTGGACTCGCTAGACTGAGGTGACACTGGTGACAGTGGTGAGTGACTGAGTGTGGCTGTAGAGTGTGGAGTGTGGAGTCTGCGCGACTATGTATTTACTAGGTTTTATTTAACTTTTAGGGCTAAAAAGTAAAAGGGGGTTTTTATATAAAACCTTAATTTCTGTTTAATTGTTTTACAAAAAACTTAAAAAAAGCTATTGTACAATTTAGGAGGCTATGAAGCTATGGGATATATTCAATTTTTCATCCATCCAACAAGTCAAAGATCATTATTCATTCTGTGTTTTTTAAGTTGTGAACGGCTATCACCTATAAGAGCCTCAAAGCCTCAGTCCCTCAGAGCCTCAGAGGTCCCCCACCACCAGAGAGAGAGAGCGAGCTTGAGAGGGCAAGAGCTCAGGGGAGGACTGGTGAATGGCGATTTGGTGATTACTGAATACTGATTGGTATATTTCGCCCTTCTGACATACTGTTATGTGGATATATAAATAATTTCATAAAAATGTAGAATTGGTGTTTTCTGGGTACACAAATTGAAATTAATGGGTACTGCCAACATATTTCTCTATAGTCATGACTCATGAGATACTCTTTGACTCTTGTGACTGTTTACTCTTCTTGTGTGTATTTAAAACTATTTTTATTTATTTATTTATTTTAAAAAACATCATTGCTTTTTTATATTTTTAAAGTGACATAAATTTCAGACCCCGATTCCAAATAGATTGGAGGAAGAAACCGTTTGAATTTTGATCTATTGAGTCGTCCCTATTCCCTATAGAGTTCGGTATTCTCTAGAGTAGAAGAGTCATGTCGATCTCGTTTAAAAACTCACAAGAAAAAAAAATTCCAATTTGGCCTTAAAGACACCGAGGAGTCTGGGTCTGCTAGTCTGGGCCCTCTGGCAGGCTCTGGGGCCCTGGGCCTGGGGCAGACTTAGGCCCGGTTAGGGTATTCTCCTGGGGAGGGTATTATCTAAGCTTAGATAATAAATACCAAAAAAAAACCAGGTACATAGGTCCTAAAAGGCTAAAACTCTTGTGCTCTCTCTCTAGCTAGAGAATGGGGTGTAAATATTTAACTGGCAGTCTGGCTGCTGGCAAGGATAGTGGTCATAGCCCTCAAAATAAATATTACAAAATGGCGCCCCATTTTTTATTTTTTATTATTTTTTTATGATCTCTGAATCCCTGACCCTAATTTTCCTGACCTGATCCGAATTTGATCGTGGGCGGTCGTTTCGTCGTTTCGCAAGAATCATGTGGTGATGACTCATCAAATTCTTTGTCACAATTTTTCGACATTGTGCACTGAAATTTCGAGAATGGCCCTCTCCTAGTAGAGTGACTCCCAGACAAAAAAAATCTATAATTTCGGATTCATCCGCGAATCCCAAATTTTGCCTATTCGGAGTTGCCAACTCTCCAATTTTTACAATATATAACAACAAGAGGTAAATTCCATAAATATGGCAGAATTAAAACGCAGATGGTGTTTCGGATTATTGTAATCCAATATTTTATTACAACCGGTCGTCCCTAATGAAGAAATTTACAGCGTTTGCGTCTTTCTCTCTGACATTTACACCGTGCTGCCGCTGAGGTGTACGTAAACACCTGAATCTCAGAGTGTTTTCAATACACCTCCACAAGCGGAAAATTAAACTGCGCCTCGCAACTCTGCGGTCGTTATCACATCATCGAAGACAGCGTGTCGACGATATGTTCGCAAGAAAGAAATTGCTACTTTACCTAAAGGTGTCGGCTCAACTTCGACATCGATCAGACCTGGGTGTCCCTCGAGTACATCAGAGAGAGACTCCTGCGATTAAAAGACCAACAAACGAAATGCAATATAATATTAGTACAACGAGTTCATGATATGTGCAACACCCACCGCAGCTCATGATATGGGTCAGGGAAAGATAAAGAAAAGAATCCACGGCGAGGCATCCGCTGTTAATTGTAAGATTGGAGATCTAGCACCATGGGAAAGCTCAAAGCCGCGTCAGACAAATTATATTCGACTGATATCAACTAGCATCAGTTTCTAGAGTGCAGAAAGTGCTACATGAATTAGACAAAAACCACTGTAGTATACCGCTTTTAACACATCCTAAACAAAGACCAGGCCCTCATTCCAGCGATATATCAGGCAACTGTATATAGGAATGATAGAGATCTGATACGCCTCAATTAATATTTGTTAGGAAGGCAAGTGGTCCAACTTGCTGCGTACGTCTATAGGTTGCAGCGTGCATTTATGCAGTATATTGCTGATATGAAACTTACCCCTATGCAAGGACATTTCATTACAGTAAGTGTGCCATACAAAACACATGGACCGAAACGTAAATACACTCAAATAGATACACATGCATGTAGAACAACCGATCTTTTTTTTATCGCCAAGACGCAGAGGTAGCCTATATGTATATGTTGAATTAGTGACCTATATGTACTTATATGTACATATATGTCCTCTATTAGAGTCGCGAATTTGTAAACCTCTGCAAGCCTGATTAAAGTCTTCAGATATACTTACACATAGTGTAAATAAATCATTCAGAGGAACCTATAAAGGCCCTTCGCACACGTCCTTTCACATTTGTGAATCATCTATAATAACCAGACTCGACAAAATTGATGGTATGGTCCACTGAAACGCATCACAAGAACAAAGACGAAACTACTATTAGTAGACATACCCTGATAACCTCGTCCTTATTGAGAAAAGGCTCATGCAGAGGATACTTCTCTATTAATCCAGCGAGCATTCTGCAGTGGGCACAAGAAAAGAGACTGAGTATAGGACTCAAGTGCAGCAATTTGTCGAAAACCAACGTGTGCATTGGGTGCCTATATATCGCACCACAATCCACCACTAACAGGCAAAGGTAGAACAAAGAACAGCCCTTGCTGTCGTTATACTCCACGCTTACGGGCACAAGTCGAGCACACGTGTGTACAGTTCCTGTAACGCGTCTTGCACGGTTGCTTTCCAATTTGAGGATAACCCATAACTAGGGCTCGCTAGCACACAACAGTCGGATCGTGAGAGATAGCGAGTGTGCATGTCACCAGCAGGTGTCAAAAGAGTGACAACCAACTGGGTTGGCAACTAGAAGAATACTTACTGAAAGTACTTCTGATTGAGCTCATACACATTGACCTCCTCCTTAGTGACTCTCAACATGTATTTCAAAAGGTTTTCGAGACGCCATGCCTCTGGTCCAACGAATTCATAGGTGTTGCCTACAGCGTGGGGGTCTTCCACTAGGTTAGCCAGGCCTCGCCCGACGTCATGGGACTGCATAGAGAATGTTTACACATGAGAATACGATTTGGATCAAGAAACTAATTAACGCAACCAGACAACGCACTTTACCACTGTCTATGTAATGTAATAATAATAAAACTGGTCTGGAGATACACCAGAACGCGACACTGCCGAAAATACAATGTTGGCTCCAGCATATATCCTAAAACGGAGCACGCGGCACAAATAAAACCAAACCAAACACATACGAACACACTGTCTACTAGTCTAGCGGTGTGGTGCTATATCGCAACCGTACGCACTTACATATACAGGCCACTTCACGGCGTCCTTGTTTGCGATTGGGATGCCTCCAGGAAGCATTTTGCGCATTTGCCATTTACGGAACAGTCGATCTTCCGGGCCGAATACATCGGACGTGCGAACGATGGTGGCGTCTGGGAAGGCCGCTCGGACTCTTTGCTCGCCATCAGCCTGAGTGATAAGGACAGGACAGTTCGGTACACGTTATGAACTAGTGTCCCCACAAGCACCAGACCTTGCTTGTTGAACTACCTGGTATCTCTGTGTGGCTACGGTTGTGTGCTAACATTGGAAACTAACCACGTATAATCGCTGATATACGGTTGCACGGCGTTTACGTTTGAAGTACCGTGGAAAAAATGCGTGCCCACGTTATATCTTTAGTTTAGCTAGCTCGAAGACGTACAAACGTAGTTCCACACGGTCGTCGCATAGAATCGAAGACAGTTATTACCGCACAAGAGCTGTCCAAGCGGCCCATCCCGCTCGGACGCACATGCACATGCACGCACATGCACGTGCACATCCACTCGGACCAGAGAAGTTTTGAATTATGTACACATTTTGAAGCCTACAAATATACGAATCCGGGATGCACAACAAGAACGACCAAAGACTAAAGCACCGACTGCTAGTGACCGTATAACAACCACAGTACCCTAGATTGCAAGAACTTGGAGGGCGACGACGCATCCGCGCTGACGCAGGACATCTGTATCAAACGCTTCACACCCAATTCGGAGGCGACCTCAGCCACACTTTCCGCGGCAGTAGCGTGGATGTCGGTGAAACTGCATTTGAAATAAGAAATAAGAAATAAGAACACAAACCCGTTAATTCGGTATGACTTTATGATGATACTGTTGAACCACAGTATAATGAACCACGACGTCTGTGAAACTGCATTTGAAACAAGAAATAAGGACAGAAATCAGTCACTCTGGCATGACTTATGATAAGCTATACTGTCGAACCACAGTAAAATGAATCGCCACTACTCTTTATGCAATGCGCAATCTGCAAGCTGAAATAAAATCTTCGACACACCAGTTTGGGGTGGCACAAGAAACTAGTCTACACGTGCGCATACTGGCATTGGTTTTAATACATCGAAAGATATGATAAGATAGGATCGTTAAGCCTTTGTACACGACTACAGGCACATGGTTACTAAAATGCAGTGACAAGAGGCCCGCGGCAATTGGCAACACAGTTGTAGAACGATCAAGTGTACCTGAAGTTCTTAGACTCTAGATGCGATCCGGTAAGATTGTACACCACATCCGAATATTTCATCGCTTCTCGGAGAGAATCTTTGTCCTTCATGTTGTATTCCTGAGTTGAAAAAAAGAGAATCATTCAGATTGAGTCTAGTTAGGGCTGAAGGCAGA
>NW_014040120.1:68424-73124 GCF_001186125.1 Sphaeroforma arctica JP610 | reverse complement strand
TATATATATATATATATATATACATATATATTTATGCGGTTTTTAACACGGCTCGAGCGTTAATAAATTTATAGTGACGGGGTTTGTATAGACAAAGTCAATGGGCCTAATACAACCGCGTCTGTCGTCACATCTTTTATTTTATTTTTTAAAAAAGGCAACAGGACAACAGGTCAACCTCCCCTGCACTGCCTGCAGTCTGATCGTGATCAGTGATCAGTGATTCACTACTCTCTCTCTAGAGTATACGAGAGAGTCTATTAGAGGTTCTGACTGGACCACTCTTCGAATTCTACTACTACTCTACTCTGGCTTTCTACTCCAGCTTTCAACGCTCACTATAGTTAAGTCTGTTAAGAAGTGAGTCAAGACTCAACTGATAGGGGTATGTTTGAAAGTTGAAACTCAAAAAGTCAGGGTATGAACCTGAAAGTGTTTTCCGTTAAAACCTTTATAAATCGAATAAATAAATGTTTATGTTCTACTTTTATTTCACCTGTGGTCCTTTGTATGCTCATAGGTGCAACTTGCGGGTCTAAAATTTAGATTTGTACCATATTCACGTAACGAACCAGCCCTATAAAGTACTTAGGTGTAAACCCTTCATGTTTCAAAATTGAATATATATTCGATTACGTTCAACTTCTATCCCGTACCCTCATAACGTTATGAGCTTAGGGCTCTTCTGATCATGTTATTGCCGATACAACGTTTTTTTTAAAATTGAATAATTATACGTTTACGTTCAACTTCTATTCCGTACCCCCATAACGTAATGTGATAGGCATGTGACCATTTCTCGATTGGCAGTTCATATTAATAACTTCATACTGCATACAGAGTTTACAGACTCACTGACTGTCACACTGTCGCAGTGCATCCTGCATAGTGCATACTTATAATGCTTACTGCATAGTCAAATAAAAGTCATAACTCATTTTTTTTTAAAGTAAGACAGTTTTAGTGAGTTTAGTCACTGTTTCGAAATCGAAACTAGAGTATTTATTTACTACCAATCGATGGCCTTCTTGAATATTATTTTCAGCAGGTTATGACCAATCGAGCAATCGCCCCGATCCTGTGATCCAGATAGCTGATCTTATGGTACTTTTATTTGTGGCTGTTTTTATTGTTTTATAATAATAAAAATGTGCAGCATACCCACAGGCCACAGGCCACAGGCCACAGGCCACAGGCCACAGGCCACAGACCACACTCCACACTCCACCGTCCCACAGAGGCACACACCGGGCATAGGATTATGTTAATGTAGGGCCATAGCATATCTAATACTATTTATGACATCTTATCTCACTAGACATTTTATCACAAATTGAAAATATGGTAAAATTGTGGGCTGGCCGCCGGATAATAGTATAATATATAGCTCCCGCTCTGGATGAAAGGCGGTGTATATTTAATATTTATAAGGTCCATTGCCATTGGACAATCGGACAGATTGTCATGGTGAGTAACTTATTTCTTCAATGACAAGTTGACAAGTGACAAGTGACACCCAACTACATACCAAGAAGTTGACAACTTCAGTTCTGTCACAGAGTCACAGACTCACAGTCTCACAGACTCGCAGTGCTTTTAGCCTTTAAAGCTTCACATCGCCTTCATCTACTTTTTTTCTACATAACTACTCTTTTTTACTCTACTATTGCAACTCAACCTTTTCTTTTGTTTGTTTTCCGTTTTCGAACGATAAGATTGTAAAAAAACAAAAAAATTCACTCTCAACTTCTCGTGAATCGCGACTCGTGTCTCGCGACTCGTGTCTCGTGAATCGTGACTCGTGACTCGTGATTCGTGAGTCGTGAGTCGTGAGTCGTGAGTCGTGAGTCGTGAGTCGTGAGTCGTGAGTCGTGAGTCGTGAGTCGTGAGTCGTGAGTCGTGAGTCGTGTCAAATCGCAAGAATTTCACAACAGAGTCTGAGACTCTGAGATCAGTCTGATCAGTGGATCAGTGGATCAGTGGAGTGAAGCGTGATGACTGAAGACTGCCGACAACAGCTGATATTAAATTATTTTAGAAACCAAAAAAAACAAACATTGTCATTCTGAATTTTTTTGTTCGTTAATGATTCGAAAATCGAAGCTGTGCCTGTGCCACTACAATGCCCTCTACAATAGTCTATTTAGTCTATGGTTGCTATCTGTTGGCTATGCTGCTGGTGCCCAGTCCGTAGAAGTTTGGAAATGGGCGGAATATATGGCGGAAGTTTTTTTCTCGACTACGTATGCGTTCCTGTCTTGCTATTCGGCAAACTTTCTATAATTTTATGTTCAAGTTTGGGGCGCTGCATATATATACAGGATACAGACTCCACATTATTTACAATTGCAACTTATTGACGACAATTGTAATTTCTCAAATATACACATTATGATGAACCAAGTTGGCCAACAATACAGCACTTACGGGAATCCGCTAAGGAACCTGGTTAAGCGACCCCATAAATCTGACAAGTCAACTCCGAGACCAGCAGATCTCACCAATGTATTGAGCATACATAGTGTGAGTAGTGGAGACTGCTCCTTCGATTCCTTTGATTCGCTCGCTCACTCAAGGATAAAAATTCCCAGATCACAGACACGCAGGCCGTCCGTGCATACTCATGGTCCGGAGGTAGATCCCAAGGTGCTAATTGACACACTAACGTTCTACCCTGGCTATAGAGGATACGTCGCGGGCATTGTGAAGAGCAAAAAAGCAGCCGGGGGCTACTTTGTCAAGATGCAGCGCCGTACAGCCATTCTTGTAAGTGCGGACGAGTATGGAGTGGTTATTCTGTCAAATGATGACGCAAGTTTGCAATGTAGGATAAATTGGCCCGAGCTGGCTGATATAGATCATGTGCACACAGATGGGACATCCACGCCATTGCGCAAACGGAAGCGCAACAACTATATAGCACTACGGTTGAAGGATGGTTCGGTATACGTTATTAATTCGCTGCAAACGCCGGAACTACACATGCTAATAATGGACACTTATTCCAATAAGGTTATAATGTAGGGGTTAAGAAGTATAAATAAAAAATAAAATATAGAATTGAATATTGTACCGGATGCACATGGAAAAAAGGATTTTATGGACGAGTGGATGATTTCCTTTCCTGTTTGGTCATCGTTCAAAATGTAATGTTTTGACAGTTCTGTGCATGTTATACATACATCAGGAGTTACTAATTTTGAAGCTCATATTGTTTCCTGGTCTTCAGACGTACTATACCGCTGGGATCTACAACATTTTATATTCCGCGGGTAGGATACAACACATTATCTTTCGTTTGAAATATCCAGAATTACGGGAGCAAGTGCTGTGGAGATCAATACGTCACCCAACATATATATTTATGCAAAGTGAACTACTACATAGTCTCACTCGAACATCATGTAAATTATTATGTAGTAATTGTTGTTACACACTGTAAAAGTACTGAAAGCTTCTGGAAAGTACTACATGGCATCACGGATTTTATTCAAATTAGGCATTCTCAATCACCAACACTTCAAAAGTTGGCTTCTAAAGTTGGGCCATATGGTAGGGTTGTATCTCGTTAAAGGCCCGATCTCAATGGATTTGGACTCCTCACGGATTGGCGCATCAAATATATTGTTGACAGAAGGTTGTAGCGAGAATATGTTTTCAAAAAAACTATTCTAATGATGGATTGTTGCATTTATCGTGTATTGGAAAATGGAAGCTGTTTGCTCGTGTCTAAGAACTCCTCGATCGTGAGTCTGTGTGAAGTGTATTTTTAGGCTTTTACAAGACTTGAGACTTGAGACTTGAGAGGGATGAGTCATGAGATTCGTCAGTTGCAGCCTCGCAGGCCTGGGTAAAATATGTGAGGCTTGTGCCTTGTCGTCTGTAGTGTGTATACTATAAGCCAAGGCGTACGCTATTTACAGTAATTGACGCGCCATGTTATACATATTTACGTATATTACGTTATGTGGGTCATACTGCGACTTACGTTTCTCAGTTGGTGTCAATTTTTCGACATGTATTCCATATTTTAGTTTTTGGGATCCCAAGGACCCCAATATCGGAATCATATCACTGAAAATCGCGATTGACAGACTTCTAAATAAAGGTGTTTTCATGCGCCTCCAGTAATAAAATACTAAAAAGCAAAAACAAAAATTCATCCAAATTTGCGATATATTGGCAAACTGTAAATGTTGCAGTCTGGTTGAACCAGTCTATATTCAGTTGTACTTTTTTTGGACGATATATTTCATATTTAATCCCACAAATTTAGGCCACATATATATTTTAGAATTTCGTAAAATGCTCCCGTACTACGTATTGAAAATTGAATGCGGCAACTTGCACTGTTTGTAGAGACTTTTCCAGGTGCCGGCGCAACAGCTTATTGCGGAAAAGATCGAGCTGACCGTCAATAACAATAGAATACAAAGTAGTTATGTACCTCTGCTTTCCTCCTTGCATTCTTATTTGCTGCCTGCTTTATCAACACCGAAACCTTTCTTTTGCTTCTTTTGCACTCCTGTCCCTCTCTGCTTCACAGACTTAGCTGCCTTTCCGTTCATACTTGTGAAAAACNTACTTGTTGTGTACGTGCCGCATACTATATATATATATATATATATATATATATATATATATATATATATATATATATATATATATATATATATATATATATATATATATATATATAT
>NW_014040120.1:64046-68404 GCF_001186125.1 Sphaeroforma arctica JP610 | reverse complement strand
TATATATATATATATATATAATATATTATATATATATATATATATATATATATATATATATATATATATATATATATATATATATACAAATATAGCTATCTATATAAAACACTATTTTGAAACGAACTTTCAGGTTCAAGATCAGGGATGGCGTGAAGGCGTATTTTATAACGTTTACGAGTTGGAGTGGTACTGAATTTTTATGGCTAGTGGTATAGCTTAGAATAATACAAGAGCTTTATGATACTCATCGGTTCAATATATGAACTAGTTATAGAAATATAATTAACTACGTGTATGTGGTAGTACGGTATAGCCGTGTTACAATGTATTATTTTCACATTTGTGGTTCAGAACTTCAGGGGTTGTCTACTAGCTCTCTACTCTAGAGGGCGTCAGCCGTCAGACGGTCAGGGCGGTAGGGAATAGCTTTATATTTATTTTTATTTTTAAAAACTTTAATTAAACAGCCACTGATGAGTAATAACCTTGAAGTTGGACATTTTTAGTACTGACCAATGGATAAAGATATTAGTGTATTAGAGAAAATCATTTGCCATCTAAAGTTCTAAACCTCAAGACCGGCGTGGATTTTACTATAGCGGCTGACCCAGATGTGTATTTAAAGAATTACATCCCATTGATCATTAAATACCTCAAATTGATCTTATTGACGAGTAATAGACACATGCTTAATCTCATCCCGATCAGGCTATTGGTTTAAATGTTAACGAAAAGTCAGTTTGTACCAGAGCTGGGTCAAACACTCAAACTTGCCAAACATGAGCACTTATAGGTCCGTCGACACCTACATATTTATTACTGAAAGCGTTTCAGTAATGCTTACCCTACAAGGTCTTAAACCTCAACTGGGTTTTAATCCCGGCTGTCGTGTGGCCCTAAAACGGTCCATGTGCAGCACATTATTTTGTTCATGATAAATAGGGTTTTCGCCTAAAAATTAAGTTCAGTTACTAAGAAACATCTGAAGGATAGGTCACTATAGGTCATGGGCCTCGTTATTGACTTACTTAATCCATTACTAATTTAAAGATGCTTTCTAGCTAACCAAAATTTCCTAGTATTTCCTGGTCCATACTGGAAGAAGATGGCACGAACATCAATCACTGGATTGCCTACCTTGATATGGCATGCATGGCTACCAGAAAAATTGATCTTTCTTCCATCCTCCACTACGCTTCTCCCACTGAGACTGTCAACGAAACATATTTCGAAATCCAGCAGAACCCGAACAAGGACTGGACACCTGTCCAAACTGCTTTTATGAAAGAATCTGACTACGTCACTAACAACAAAGAAGCAGGTACTTGCAACGAGGTAGTCCCCCCCCCCCCCATCATACTCGCAAATATATGCATCACCCTCCGACTTAAACTTGCCACTACCATTAGCAACACACGCCCATGGACTCTGCTGGCACTGATCAAACGACGATTCAAGCATCAGTCTCGCAACACGTACGCCATCATGGTCGCTGCCTATCTTTGGACTCTCAACCGTCTGCAAGATGAGTCTCTCCGTACAGGTTCTATCGGATCGAGGACATTATACTTCGTGTCAAACTTCGAGGTACGACATTCTCCCCCCTGGTGGCCCAAAATCTCTTTATTAATAAACTTACACTATCACTATTTACCATATGCTTGACTACTTGTGAAAAACATCACGCCACCAAAACTTCTCTTTTCTCAAATGAAGCAGTGACCCCCATTGTAGTTTGTACAACTCCTGCTGCTGGACCTACTATTACAACAAGACGTCGTCCGGATAATAAACGAACTTAAAGCTTCAACTACAACACTAATCACCCGTCCCATGAAATGTTTTGTATGCCAAAAACTACTCGCGTATTTTCACCATGTCTAAAGGCCTGCGGCTGTGGAACCACATGCTATAACAGTCGCTCTTGTACCGCCCAATCACTGGAATGTACCAACTGTTAAAAAAAAGTACACTTTGCCATAGGGATATCCGTGGTGTGTTCGAAACATAGCAATAAACAGAGTTTCTCGTATTCTGTTACGATTGCTATTGCACGCATCACAATCCCAACGATCTGCAAAACTACTCAAACTCATTCTCCGGACAACAACTCATTACTAGTCGACGACGGTGCCACCGTGTTAAATTATATGCATACCTCAGCACGTCACTTACTCAACAAAGCTGAAACAGGCCGGTACCCCCTGCAACAGAGTACGACATAATTGGACCCCGAACTCACACAAGATCTCATTTCCTAAAACAATCTTCAAAATTTTGGCTTCACAATGAAATTCCCGGCCAACCGCAAAGAATGTCTCCTCGGTATTGATTCTTTCATCATTACTCTCCCTCGGAAATCTGGTGGCTACTACGTCTCATATTCCTCTCTTCAATGATTACTGAGTTCTCCAGTCTAGCAAGTGTCCGATCTTTCCGGGATCGATCAGGATTCCATCCCCGGATACTTGGTAACCCAACAGCTGAATCTCATTAACACCGAAGTGACATTTCTGACTGTTGATCTTAAAGTTGTGCTGGTTGAGTCTGTCTAGAACCCTGTCGTGCTCCTTTTTGGTTTTGGTGAAAACCACAATGTCATCAATGTATACCTGTACATTGTCTATGTCCCTAAACAAGTCTTCTATAATTTGTTGAAAGAACGCAGGAAACATGCGTAACCCAAAGGGGGCACCTTTGAACGTATATTACTGACCCGCCCAGGTAAAGGTGGAATACGTCCGGTGTGGTTTGTAGATCTTCATCTGGTGGTAGCCCTGCTTCAAGTCGATAGTGGAGAATATCTTAGCTCCCTCCATTTGCCTGAGTAGTTCGTTTATCCTATCAAAGCGTTAATTGGGCTCATATCCAAACCCACTCGAACTTTCTTCAGCGTCCCGTCAGAGTTGAATTGGTCGACGGCGAAAAACGCTAGGTTGTCGCGATTCGGCTCATAGTTGACTGCGACTACTCCATCTTCTAACCAAGCTTTAACCTGTTCTCGTACGGCCTGATCATGACGCCACTGCTACATAGTTACGTGTAGGACACTTCAGCTTCGAGAAATCTTCTCTCGTCAGGTCTAGACTAACGTATCCGTTATTGAATTCGAACTTAGCCCAGTCCGTGATCCGAATCTTGTCATTTTCGAAAATCAAGTCTTTGAGTTTATCTGTAAAGTGAAGGATCATCTGCTTCACAGTCTTCGAAGGTTTATATACCAGTTTCAACAAATTGTCGTCCGATTGATCCTTCTGTGGTTCGATGTTAGTAGGTAAGCCTGTAATTGTGATACCTAGTGACAATAAATCACTCATACCTACTATGAGATCATAGTCTGGTGGAGTGTTACATATGACTGCCTTAGTAACTGTAGTACGTTGGTCTGTCAATGTAAACCTAAGATCGATTGCCACTTCTCTGCAGGTGATCTCAATTTCATCAGCCATTTTCAACATAGTTGGCTCTGTTAGAATCTAGAGGATATAATAAAATTTGCGAGCCCGGATCTAAAGACGCTTTTATTTCATGTCCGTTAACTCGTATATCGAGGAATACACGCTCGTCTTGAGGTGCGTCCTTTTGTCTTAGTGACAAGACCCGGTATGTTTGCCACTTAACTTCAACATTTTTTTCACCCTGCATGTATGCTTGTGGTAGCCCCCAATCTCGGTACAGTCGGCACACTTCTCGATAAAGTGCTTACACGTTTCTGTGTGCCTTCCATTCCATCTGCCATTCGGCTCATGCTGGGTCATTCGCCAATTGCAATTAACCTCACTACAGTTCTTGACCTCCCTATGCCTAGGCTTGGGGTTACCTACTGGCGGTCCATCTCTGTTGGTGTTCGCCTTCTCTAACTTGTTATACTTGTAAGAGGACGGCTTAAATCTCTGCTGCGCTGCTTCGAACCATAGGTTCTTCTGTGGATTGGCTGTAGAATAATCTGTCCAAACTCTTTTGGAAAACCACCTAATTGTTCACAGTAGAGACCCATAACTCTACTGAGTACTATCACATGTTCAGAATCTTGAATATCTCAATTCGTGTTCATGTTTAATTCATTAAACGTATTCCAGTACTAAATGTATACACGTTAATACGTATATACGTATATAATATACGCTAACTGTGCAACTACTATTAGGAACCCGCTATTTTTACTCCACCACTACTAAACCTTGAGCTCACTTTTCTCGATACTAACCGCTTCTACATTAACCGATATCCATTCTCCGCCGATACCAAATCTTCCTATTACAACCCCCACAGCCGACATGTTACCAGCCACAGCCACTACTTCTACTACTCCCATCATGTAGAAATACGGCCTCCGGTCAGTCTAAAATATCAAG
>NW_014040120.1:48191-50994 GCF_001186125.1 Sphaeroforma arctica JP610 | reverse complement strand
CATGTATACATATGTATGTATGTAGCACTTATCCTTGTAGACTTGCATGCAGCACTAATCACAGCAACTCAACACCCAGCTCTTCTAACTCGGATGTCAGTCTCTCCTTCACCCCAATTCTCACCGCTTGAGATTGTACATTGTTCAGATAGTCCGTTATCTTTGTACCTTTCACACGGTCTTGAATCGCTGCTACACTTTTCTCTTCAACAAAAACGTCGCCGTCTATATTCGGGTTCCATTGGCAGTGGGCCACATGCACATGTGCGTCGCGACCACAGTCCTCCAAGCAAAGGCCACAGAAGGCTCGATCGCACAAATCGCATGTCAAAGCGGTGCACCCGTCTAAGTCAATCAGTGCTCTCCGACACAGGCTATTGGGACACCGCAAGGTCAGGATCTCATCGCAAATCACGCGTACGTGCCTGTCAATGTCCGACTCTTGCTGGCGTTCTGCCAGCGTGCGTTCGAGGTCGTTCCGGAACTGCTGTTCAAGTTCCTGTTCAAGCACAATCATGATGCTGCACAAGTACGTCTCGTAGGCTGTGGCCTTCAATACCGCTGCGAGTTGCGCATTCGTGTAGGGAACTGCCAGGCACTCGCCCGGGTGGTTGGGGCACAGCAGCTCGCGTGTATCCCTGACACACCCCGGCCCGTTGTAGTTTACATTACAGCACTCGCGTATGTGTGCCTGGGCACAGCTACGACAGAGAGTGTGCCCGTCGCCGCATTCCAGATATCCGACCGCCGTAAAATTGTCGGTGCTGCTGTCGCTGTCTGTGCGCGAACCAAAGACAATTTCCTCGTAACACACTAGACACTCGACTGTGTGAACTTCAATATCTCGTTCGCGCCGAATCGCCTCGTCACGCAACGCTCTCAACGCAGCCGTTTCAGCCCGCAGTTGGTTCTCCAGCCGCAGCCGCTGCTGAGTCTCCACCTCAAGGCGCAGCCGCCATCCGTGCTCCGTCTGTCGTTGCACATCTTGGGGCGTCATGCTGGCTTGTTGTTGGCGGTCAAGCGCAACAAGCTCCATCATGACGACCCTTGATGATGGTCGGTGTTTGGATTTACCCAGACACCGTTGCGCCACACCCCTCAGGTTTTCGAGCGCGCTCTTTGTTGCGGCATTGTCGCTATCGCATCGTGCATCGACGTGCAGATAACTGCTTTCGGCGTCAATACGGAAATCGTCAACGTCCTCCTCGTCGCTCATGGACTCCAACACACGACCACTAAACAGCTCTGAGAGAACCAGCCTTAACGAATAAATTTCGTTTCGCTCACCGTAGCGACTGTTATTCATCAAGTATCTTGGACACGAGTAGGCCTGTGTACCGAACTAACGCTGCCACGCTTGCGTGGTTACCGTGAATGTGGGGTGCTGGAGAGCCTGTGGGGCGTCTGGTACCATAAAGGCCAGCCCACAGTCGATCAGTTTGGGTTCGAGAGTGGCGGTCAGGACGACGTTGGCGGATTTGACGTCGCGATGGAATACTCGCCCACCCCCCTGCTTCGGATTGTGCATGAACGCGAGCGCCTTGGCGATGCCGGCCGCAATGCGCATTCGCACGGGCGGGACAAGGAGTCTCGCTTTGGTGTCGTCCACCAGATTATCGGCCAGACTGCCGTGCTCACCGTGCTCGTACACCAGGTGCGCCGCCTGTGTTTCTATGCTGAGTGACTAGCCTAGAAGTCGGATGATATTGGGGTGTCAGATTCTTTCTAGCAGCTCGACCTCGTGCTCCACTCTGGTGCGGTTCGATTCAAAGTCGGTCTCGCTTTGTAGTGCCTTGACGATCAACCTGAAAAGGTGGTGCGCGACCAGCGTTCTTTCGTGCGAAACATTTACATTTATATCAACGTGCACAGAAAATTGCGAGAATTTGGTATATTTGGTATTGTTCTTGCACATACGTAAGGTTTGTCACCAAGTCGATGCCACGGTAAGCTGTCCCGAACGCCCGCCCCCCTACCTACCACCCGATGATCGCTGAAAAGATCGGTTAGGTGGTTGATGTAGGCTACCGAGACACGTGTGCAAGTATCAGGGTCGATTCGAACGATGGCTTCCTCCTCCTCATCGTTGGAATGCGACTGTGGGAGATTATGCGTGCGTTTCTTTTATAATACAAAATGGAAGCGAGTCAAGAAAGTCAGTGAAAACACGAACCGACATCTCACTTACAGAGTCAAAACGATCCTGAAAACTTGAACATTTGCCTCCGACTCCTCCAGCTGTAATTTCAAGGCGTGCACTTGTTCTGTGAGGCTCGTCCCATTTGCCTCCGACTCTTCCAGCCGCAATCCAAAGGCGTGCACTTGTTCCGTGAGGCTCGCCTCATTTGCCTCTGACGTTTCCAACAACTGCTGCAACAAACATACTTGGCCCTTCCGGGTGCCAAACTCGCGTAGTATCTCGCCCACTACTTCAGGTGTGAGGGGTGTAGATCCGAACTGTAATCAACCAACAAGTATTAAAATCTCACGCATCAATTGGCGAATCCACATTTTCACAACTAGTCCGCATGCAACGTCTTCATTCTTGCGAGGGTCCAACAAAACACCAATTGTTAGCACCCTTGGCGCTATATGCATTGACGCACACGTACGTAGACGCACTCACCCACACACTGGCATATTTACATCAGGATCCACTTACGATGTCTTTGACATGGATATCCGTACCCTTGGCCAGCAACAGCTCAACCACGTCCTTGTATTCATTCTGCGATGCCGTGTGCAGCGGCGTGCAACCGACCTGTTGCAACAAAACCATCAATTGTTAGCACCCTTAGCGCTA
>NW_014040120.1:33780-42383 GCF_001186125.1 Sphaeroforma arctica JP610 | reverse complement strand
GTATATATGTATACTATGTTTATATATTGTATATATGTATACTATGTTTATATCTAAAACCCTAAAACCCTAGAATCACAAGGTTAAGTGTCAGACAGAAGATCGGTCGCAAGGTTATGCATCAGACTTAGCGTTCGTACGCTTAAGCATCAGACTTAGGGGTCGCAATTTTAAGTCGTAGAGATAACGCGTCAAGACTTGAGCATCAGACATAGTACCATAGTGATAGTGGTCGCAAAACCAAGTTTCAGACTTGAAGGCATTTCATAGAGGTGGAGTTCAAGTAATGGATAGCAAATCTCTTGTTGGAATTTAAAAAAAAATGTATTTCTATTTTTTTTGTTTTAAAAATAGCATGCTTTTAGTCAAAATAAGAACTCAGATATACTGTATGCCTAATCTATGGTTACGAAGATATATCATTCGTCTAAGCATACATTTCATGGACTATGAATTGGCCTAAAGAAGTCCAGTATCCGATGAGTTAAATACCAGATATTTAGATATTTATATTTAACGCCGACTTTTAATAAAATAAAATGAAATTGAACGACTGAAGATTAAACTTTTTTTAACGCCTATTTGGTTTGTTTTGCTTTTAAAAAAAAGAAATATTAAATATATTATATCTTTGGCTACATATTTACGCGCTATGTATGTAATAAAAAAAAAAGTACCGGACTGCCCGATGCGTAGCCATTAGTTGATTGTTTTTTTTACTACAAAAAACCTCGTGCCATTTGTGCGGTGCCAACCCGGGGATGCGTTATAGCGATTTGATGTTGAAAATTGGGATTTTAGGAAGTGTGTGCGACTGTGCGTATTCGAGTATATTAATACCATCAACTATTTTAGGCAACAAACATGCACCTGATGGCGAGTATGATTTATACTTCAGTTGATAAATGGAAGAACTGTTTGCGTTACCCGCCTGCATGGCTGCAGAGAAGTATCGCCCAAACAGACGTTGCTTTTGATTCCTTCGGATATTTCATTGGGTGCCTCGCAGTTGTCAGATTACAAAAGTGCAGAGTTGAGCGTTAGGAGTGATTATATACAAAATAATAATAATCGAGTACTACAAACATGCATGTGGGCGACGCAGCCGTATGGATGGCTTAGGAACGCGCTGCTAGACACCCAGCTCGATTTATATGTGGTATTCATGAGAAGTATTAATCTCAGTTGTAACATGAATTTTATGTTATTTCATTCTATCAACACGCACTTGCCTCGATGCGATACTGTACAACAAACTAAATAACCCAAAGGTGCAAAACCACTTCTTGACATGTATGCAGTATAAACCAGTATAGATCTCTGACTTGTCATGTGCGAATGTTCAGTCGTAGAACCTTTTTAACCGATTGATCCCGCACAGTGCTCTCGCCAAGTAATCTAAACTAAAGAGGGTCCGCACAAGTGCGTTGGTAAATGAAGAAGTTTGTACTTGACTTTTTATTTCAAAACATCATCATTGCCAAAATCACAAAGGCCAACACAATACCGATGAGGTTGATGCTAGTAGAGGACGCTGCATTACAAGTCGCTCGAGCACTATTATAAACACCAAATCCTGTCCCACATTGATCGTTGCCAACCAAGTTAACATCTTCGCAAGCGGTGCATCCGGAGTCGGTACAGAGCTTAAAAAAAGGGTCGTCGTTGATACACCCAGCCTGTCCATATACTATACGATTATCATATGTACGCTGAGAGCAGCTTCCATCAAACGTGTCTGTATATTCGACTGAATCACACGAGAAATCACTAAAACCGTACACATTTACCGGAGTGATCCCTGTGGTGGAAGCAACATTTGATGCTGAATGGACTTCAGGAACTTCATTCTTTATGTCCGAAGCAAATTGCGGACAATCTCCCTGATCCCAATCACATGCTGCGTTATTGCATGAATCATCACAGACCGCATCATTCAGCCATCCAGAAGGACACCCCTGGGCACAGTCACTGCTGATGTAGGAAGGAGTGCCGCTGCACAATCCAGCTTGACCGTTGCAAGTATAGGAACAATCTCCATTGATCATTTGGGAGGAAAACGAGCAGCTACCAATACTGCAACATGCAGCTCTGGCTTCATCAGCTGAAGAATAAGTAGATCCGATCACCCCATTACAAGACGTAAACGCGAGCATGACGATTGATAGTTGAGTATAAGAGAACATATTTTTGTAATGGCAAATGGCAGATGTCGGCAAGTTGAATCTAGAGTTGTGATAGCAGTGCAATCAGGTTTCGGATGCTTATAAAAATGATTTTTTAAGTTATCTTTTATAGCCATTAATTCGCTAAATCGCTTCTACTCCCTCTAGCATCGGGCTAATACTTAACACATATATTCAATTTAGAGGGCTATACAGATATCTAGATTACATTGCTGTGCAGATAACTAGATTCGTCACCTTCGATACAACAATTTAGTGGAACCAATCATATAAAAAGACTTGAGCACGAACAAGGCACGTGCATCATCATTTACCCCACGTTTATTCTATTGTTCTCTGAACACAATTTAAAAACCAGATTAGAGTGCATCGAACATAATTTAGATGTAGTTTGATAAAAATTCAATTTTGAATTCACGTCCAGGAATGCCAAACGTGAATTGAGAACGCAGAAAGCCGAAAAGCGGAAAGCCATACTTAGAGGCATATTCAGGAGAGAAGGAGACACCGAGTCACCGAGAGTCCGAGACATCCCCCAGCAAATTTATTCTAAAATACAATATGCCATCAATTGATCTCAACTATGTCATAATTTTTATGTTTTTCAAAACAAATAAGAGCAAGTTGGCGGTGCCAATGTATTTATCATTTGCAAATAATAAATATCTTTGAAATAAAAATATATATTATATGGCATGTTTAGTTGTTTGTAAATAACATAAATACTGTTGTTGGTGTTTAGTTCGAACGTTTCATTCAAAACAAAAGATATATTTTGATGAAATATCATTAATTTATCATAGTTATAAGGCAATAGGCCACTCCACCAGAGTAAACTGTTGTAGGAGAATTCAGTGTAAGAGGCCTGGAGTCCTGGACTCCCTTGGAGCCTGGAGGCGATGATCGGAATTTGTTGTACACTTGGAGACTTGGAGTCTTGGACTGCCACAGCTGACGGCTGACAGCCCACAGGACACACAGCCACCAGTCACATGCAACTTACAAGGTAGTATATACTTGACAAGTAGTACAAAATAGTAGCTTACTAAATATGGTGTTGGTTGGCTCAGAGACGAGTATGTATGCTCACTATATTAAATATTTATGGCAAAAACTGAACAGTAGTCAACATTCACAAAGAAAAAATGATGATAAAATTCTCCAGTGTGAAAGATCCACGACTCCATGACAAGGAGGTTTTTGGTTTATTTTTGAAAAAACAAAGCAAAAACATACCACAACTATCATGCGCTACTTGGAGATTCAAAAATTAAAATCTGTGAAAACAGAAAACTTGAAGGCTGAAGCCTGCTTCTTGGACTTCGCCTGTCTAAAAATTTACATAGAACTGCACAACTATTCTACATAGATACACACATATTATTTACTGTTTATGAACACATCCGAATTCGATTTGTTTTGTAATTTTAAAACGCAGTTTGTTTATTGTGTTCGACTTTTTTACAATGAAACATTCAATAAGTACGCGAAAGAAGTAATCATATCTGCCTCCCGAATAACACAAGTTGAGTGAGGTTTTTAAAAGCAATGTAAGCAATTGAAGCAATGAAAAACCCAGAACGGACACCAAAGTCCACCAGTGCAACAGCAAAGTAAGCAGTGAAGGCAATCGTTGCGAGGCTGCAGACCATTCCCCGTTGGAGCCTGAGAGTTACTGTTTACAATAGTGGTTGTCGGCTGGCTTGTTATTGTTGTAGGTTGTGTATGCATAGTCCCGGGCTGTGTATACGAAATCCTTTGCTGTGCATAATCTGGTTTTGGTTGCTGTAGGGCAAGCATCTGACTTGAATGTTGTTGCTGCAATTGCATCATTTGTTGCATATTCTGTTGATTTTGCATTTGCATCATTACCATCATCTGCTGAGTGCTATCTTGTTGACTCAAACTGTCTGTACGAGCATACGAAACTGGATTTGGTAACACCATAGGGGAATTATTCATCGCGCCTTGCGGTGGCCCCGTAGATGCAGGCTTAGAAGGAGGACGGGCAGGAGGCATTATCGCCTTTTCCGGTGATTCCGGATAGTCTGGTGGTGCCGTGGCAGTCATGAGGATAAATACGTCGTTGTTCTAAAGTCTAAGCTGTAATCTACTTTGATGTATTATTTATATACGAGATTTTTATATTCTGACATAGTGAGAGATAATTTTACTAGAATTAGAATGATGTTTTACAATTATTTTTTAATACTTTTGATAAAAAAATACATGCACCAAGTTCAGTCAGTGTATGTTAAAAATAAATACAGTCCAGAGACTGTGTGAACCTGTGAGGCCGGGATATTTGTTGTACACATTCCTTTCCAAATTTTAAATATATCCAAAAAAACGTAATATGTACATAGCTCGGTTTCCAAGAATCATAAATCTACAATCAAATAATGTACAACCAAATTGAAATTTTTTTATCAGTGTAAACAAATAAAGATACCTAAAACCCTAATTCCTAAAACCCTTAAAAACTCTAAAACATAGCCGCATAGCGACATAACCTTCTTTTTTTTTAAATCACTTTTATTTAGATAGATCTGTAAATAAAGAAAAGGAAATTTTGTTGCCATTCAAGAAATAGTTTTCTGTTTTCCGCCATGATAAATATGTATGTATGAACGGTATGTCTCAATATTTATAAAATGGGTTTTTCACTAAATCTAATAATAAAAATGAATTACATTATAAATATACAATACAATAGAATCTAAACACCATTTATCGCGCCTCCGCTATTCAAGAGAAAATAATAGACTATTGAGATAGAGGCTCTTTCACTCTCACTCTCTCTGAAAGATGAAAGATTGAAAAAGAGAGTCTGAGAGTCTGAGTAGTGAGTACTCTTGTAAGAACTTGAGAAGGAAATTATAGAGATTGAAGTATTCGTTTTGCCCAATAAATTAATGCCATAGAGATAAAACGTTTTCTTCATTAAAAAATCTTATAACTGGTGTTCTACTGTTCTTTTTAGTTTTTACAAATTATATTAACTTCAAACAATAAATGATAAAAACACACAAACACATGTCAGCTATTTATTTCTACTCTTTGAAAAATTGTTGTATTCACGGTAAATACGTATGCCATATGTATTTACATACATCTGGTACAGCCGCGTAAGCTTCAGTCTTCAATCTACAAAAGAATTATATTTTTCAAGTTTTTACATACGATTTTATATGTGAAAAAATATCTATTTTCAAGCTTCCGCTACCGGATTTCGGGATTTGGCTTTTAGAGAAGAGTCCAAAACCGTCGAGAATCAATTTCGGCCAATTTTGTGAAGGCAAATATTCAGGTCCATGGTGGACATTTGATTCCTTGGGTGCCTCACAACAAACGCATGGTAAATACAAATAACTTTTGACGAGAAACAATGATGATTGACAACAACTTAAAATTCTGACACACACAAAAACACATAGAACACTAATGTAAATACACAAAAATTAGTGCGTAAAACTCGACAAACGAAAGAACTATTCGGTATTTAACAACGACTGTGTAGATTTCTAAGTCGATGTGTCTGTTTGGGACTGAGTCTCAGGTATAATAGTATATTGAGACGACTGAGACTCTGTACTGGACATTGTCTATATACGAGTCAATTGTTTGTTAACTGCATCACGCAAAAGTGGTCAGAGATTGATATACTGCACCGTCTATAAATTGGACATCGTCATTACAAAGTTATGTGGGTGTGTAAGACCATTTCCATGCCCAAATTCGGTTTCAAATGAGCTATGTAAGGCGTTTTTGAAAAAACAGCCAGTTTTTCAAATTTTGGGGTCCGCTGAAATTTGAACAATACACCAAATCCAAAGTCCGAGTATGTACTCTTTTAAAAGTTTTTTTTTGTAAAGACTATAGCCTATAGTAGCATATTCCACGCAGCCAGCCAGCCAGCCAGCCAGCCACGCAGCCAGCCAGCCAGCCAGCCACGCTATCTACCGCCTCGATGGAGTATGTAATCTTGAATTTTCTATGCTCTGGCAAAGTTGAGTTGATTTTAGTCATCAAGCACGTTGCTAGATATAATAAATACCTCATTATTTTCTTCTCGGTGTAAATCGAAATTTTATGCTGATCTAACTAACTGTTTTTATGCGGATAGCTAGTAGTCTAGACTCTAATGTTCATCCAAAGGGTAGTTTTGTCGCCCCAGGCAATCATAATTGCGCTGCAACTACAAGAAAGCTTGACGAAACCCTTGGATATATAAGTAGTAGCCGGAAAGCAACACCGCACACGGAATTAGAATTTCTGTTCAGCAAAGAACATAGTGGATTTAGATATACGAACCAGCCTGTATTGATGTATAGGCAGTCGGTACCGATGAATATTCAGCAGGTCAATTCAATGCACAGTCAGCAGCTGGTACCAATGCATCAACAATCCGTACCGATGCAGCAGGAGCCCGTGCAAATGTATCAGCAACCCGTGCAGATATATCAACAGCCTATGCAGATGTATCAGCAGCCTGAACCAATGCAGACAGAGCCTGCACCGATGTATCATCAGCCCGTAACGCTGCAAGAACAGCCTGCACCGACACACCAGCAGCTTGCTGACGAGACTCGGCCACAGCCCTGGGTGAAAATGTTACCGGTAATCGGCATGTTTCCAGCAGCCTTGGCAACCATCCTGTATATCGTTTCATTAGCAACTAACGAGTTCGTCACCTGGAACGCTCGGGACCTAACAGCCGGATACTTTAAAATCTGCTTTTCGTACTCTTATGGCATTTCCTATAGTAAATGTGCCTTTCATACTGAGGCACTAGTGTGGGGTATAGTAATGGCAATCGCTATTCTGGCAGCGTCGGTGGCTATTCTGACGGGTTTGCTCGGATTCACAGGAAATTCAACTGCCGTATTTATCCCTGCACCTTTCCTTGGACTTTCTTTTATACTGGCATGTGTGAGCGTGATTGGTGGAGCCAATACAGAATATCAAGGTTATAAGAAAAGTGATGCGCCTGGAATCAAGTTTGGTTACAGTTTCTACTTAGCCATCGTCGGTATCTTTATTAATCTTTTTGCGCTAATTATCGCCATATATTGGATAATCCGTACGAAACAAGACCACACAACCCCAGTAGCTAATTTTGAGACTCAGACTTACAGTGGCTCGCAAGCAGGTCCGGTGAAAGAACCTTCCAAACCTGAATCCATGTATCCAACAGGGGCGGCAGTTTGTATTGACCAAGGATATAATTCCGGAACTGTCCTGTACACGCAACCCCAAACACCAGTGCGACCACCCCCGCCTCAAACAACAATATTGGCAAGATTACCGTCAAAGAGCGAGTCGACGGTCGCCCACCACACGGCGACCAGTTTCGGAAAATACGAAGATTCAAAAATCTCCGCACAGAAACCGGCCAGACCTACTCTTCCTCCACAAGCACCAACTGGTGGATTTAGGACAAGCGATTCTTCCGACAATATTCTGCACATATAGCAGGTATAGACGAGAATTAAGAAAACAGTGATACGTGGACGACATCAAAATATTTCACGTTTTTTAATTCTAATCTCTTCGTACTCTCAATAAGAGATATACATTAAACAGAGAAACAGCGAAATATGGTTAAATATTTGTATGTCAGGGTTTTACTCATGGTCATATTGGTGTAGTAATATGTTAAACGATATTGCATTAATAATGGAATATTGGCACCGCCAAGTCGCCAACTGTCTCTCGAAATATTTATATGTGTGAAGCAGGTATACAGTTATCGTTCAGTATTCTGGAGGGCAATGGAGAAGCTTATTGCCCGTGGCAATTCTGCACAATTAGCTATCGAAAAGCTATACGATTCATAAGGTAGTGGACTGTCGGTGTCAAATCTGAAACGCGAGATTAAGAAAGATAAGAAACCAACGAAGGTTCAATAAAGCAAGTCAATGTATATTTGAATGTATATAACACAAAAAAAAATGGAAATTTGATGAAAAAGTGCAAGTATAGAGCCCTGTATATCTTTCAAAAAAGGGCAAAAAAAATGGTATCGGGTCAGTTTGTACCAGTCATATAGAGTACTACAAAGAGTCGTACAATCAACATATATTTAGGTAGTAGTACTTTTAAAATATCCCAAAATCTTTATAAAACTATCAGGATAAACGTATGAAAACGTACTCATTCAAAGATATAACTACAGTGATTGGATTTTTCTAAAATTGCAGCAAAAAAGCGCACGTTTTATAATTTCATACTAGAACTTAGTAGTGATATTTATATTTTATCCCAAAATCTAAATAAAACCATCAAATTTCAAGAGACAGTTGGCTATATATATATATATGTATGTATGTGTGTGTGTGTGTGTGTGTGTGTGTATATGTATATATATATATATATATATATTATATATATATATATATATTATATATATATATA
>NW_014040120.1:26376-33520 GCF_001186125.1 Sphaeroforma arctica JP610 | reverse complement strand
TATATATACATGAATATGATATATTTATTTATTATAGTGGTTCCCTTCTAGAAAATTAAGGTCCAATAAGAACCATAGATCAGTTCCAGGAGCAAAATATATCATCACGATAAAGTGTAAACAACTAAACTGAAGACGAACAACTGGCAGACAGTACATAGTTCGGACAATATACAAATCTAAATTTTAAACCGATTTCCGCAAATACGACCTTCTTGAACCTAAGCTCAGTTCAGTCTTGCAGACAAGCGTTGCAGTCTTAACTATTCTCCTCAATAGGTTTTACGTTAAAACTTTTATTATATAGGTAGTTTTAGGTTTTAAAGTATAATTTTTATAACCGATTAGTATTTATGTAGCAGGTGCTTTTTTCAGGGCAGCTAATAATAATATTTGTCCTATTTTTGAGAGGACTAAATGCCAATTGCGAACTGAACAACCAAATACTCTCTTTTTTTTTTAATGCCATATTTACCATTTATTTTTATGCCAAACCGTTTTTTGCCTTTTTTTCATGCCAAATCGGAAATACCTTTTTTGTATGTTGAATCGAAAAATACTTTTTTTATAAAGCCCGTAACTTTGTCAGGCAGACTGATTTTTACCACACTTTTTGCCAAAAAAAAAGAACCCCCCCCCTCGATGAGGCCTACACCAACACCCTACGCTTCACTTTCCCGATTCGGGCAGGCCGATTTGTGACTCAGTGGGTCAGCCTTTGCCGTTATATGTCACAAAATCCCCATCGCCCGTGTACGGCGTCGTAAATCGCATCGTGAGCCCACCATCAGGGTAACGACATGGTTGCCGTCGCCGGTGTATTGGCCGCCAGTGGTAGGTTCTTGCACGCCGATGGCTTCGTGGTCACACGCAGAATACCCAGGTCTGGGTGGTGACTAAAACCGTTTCGCACCTCGTTGTCGTCCAAGAATATCCCACCAATATAGTAGAGGCCGAGCCATGGGCTGTAGTATTGCTGGGCATCTTTGCCCTGAACGCTTTTTGCCACCCAGCGCTTGAAAGTCGTGTGAGAGGACATTTTCTACTTATCGAGAAAAAATGTATATGGGAAAAATGGGTATAAAAACAAGCACACCAGCTCGATTATCATCACTCTTACACAAACAAAAACTAAAACCAAACTAATCTACAAACTCAAACTCAATCAACAGGATGATGTTCGGAAAACTTGCTCTCCTCGCCTTGACCGCCACCGCCACCGCCCATCATATGGTCCGTGGAGAATTCTGGACGACCAGTAACGTGTGCGCATCTACACCGCAGATCACCATGGAAAGTACCGAGGTTTACTACAACGGCCAGGGCTTCTTTTTCAACACGCAGTGCTCGAGCTCCGGTGTCCCGTCGGTGAGCGCGTGCTCCACATCGTCGTGTAGTTCGTGCACACCGCTGGACGTCCTCAACAACCAGTGCGGCCACGGGTTTGTGATTGTGCCGTCAGCCAAGGTCGCATGCATCGGCGGCAACTACGGAAGCAGCGGATCGTCGTCATCGGACCTTTTAGCCTCGTACTTTTCGTCGGGCGCAGAAGTCGCCCAGGCAAACACGGTGCTCGGTGCAATTTCGTTGGCGCTTGTGATGGCCGCCATGGCCCTGTTCTAGACAGCTAGCTAGCAGAGGAGCAAGATCGAGGCCTTTCGTTGAATAAAAGTCGATTTCCAAAAAAAAAAAGTGTTAAACATTTTGAATAGAATAGAAATGATCTGGGTCATAGTTTTACTTTTTGTATTGCTCACTGTTGGGATAATTGGGATAATCATTGCAGTAGTATTGTTGACTAGCAGTAACACTGTAGACATGCACGTGCCACAAGGTAAGGGCGGCTACTCTGACAATGATCCTATCGTAGACGATTTCGACGACTTTGTGCCGCCAAGTTCAGGGCCATGGAATTCGGTGGCGGTGCAGAATCGTACGGTGACCGAGATTGCTGCACAACATTCGCCTGTACGCCGAGAACTGCTACAACGGAACTGATGTGACGTTTGATAAGCTCGACAAGGACTTTGAAAGTCTGAAGCCGGGTGTGAGTGCAATTGTGCGCCTGTACTTTGTGGACGGTCCGAACCGGAACAAGACGCCCTCGTGGGCGACAACATAGGGTGAAAAGGGCACAAACGACTGGAGCGACCCCAACATGATGGAAATGGCGTCGGAACTGTTTGAAAAACTGACTGCGCATTTGCGCGACGAAAACAGGTGCTGTCTGCTGCAGCTGGGGTTTGGGTTCTGGAGCGAGTTCCACGTGTCGGGAATTACCATGAAGCCGGGTGTGAACTTTCCCACCGCGGAGCAGATCGACACGCTGTTTGGTATTGTCAAGGCCCACCGGGGCCCGCTGCAGGCCGCGGTGAGTGTTGGGGTCGGGGATGACGAGCGGGTTTTGAACGACAGTTTCCGAGCGGACACGATCATTGGTATTTTCTACGACTCGTTTATGAAAACCCGGGGTTCCGAGTCCGCGTACGAAACCAAGCTGTACATTGGGTGCAATTCCGACGAGCGCGTGTATACGATTTTACAGTAAGGTGGTTATTGATTTGCAGTAAGGTGGGTATTGGTTTGCAGTAATGTGGTTATTGATTTGCAGTAAGGGGTTTATTGTTTCGCGGTGAGTTACAAAAAGAAAAAATCGAAAAGCGTTCGGGGTTACAGAATGCCTTATTGTTTTACATGTCAACAACAATGGAGCCCCCTACTACTGATAAATCGTGGCGCATCGTCGAGAACTGTCCAGTACAGATCGATACCGAGACCAATGGTGACATAGGGCTTTCTTCAATCCACGTCGTTGGAGATCGAACAGTGGCAGATACATTCTTTAGTGCCAAGGGGGTGGCAAACTTGGTTGGTGTTGCGAATACACAGACCGTCTACAATTCTATTCCGAATGAATACCGGGTGAAAATCAAAATCAACAACACCTGTTTTGTTTACCTCGACACTACGGGGCTCATGATGTATATCATGTCCTCTAAACGTGGACGTCAAACCACATACATACAGTGGATAATGAAAATTGTCGCTGCCTACTTCACAAGTGACGTTGCGAAGATCCAGGATCTCGTAAAGCCCGTGCTTCAGGTGACATTGGGGTCCAGAGGTATCTCAATGATTGATAGTGGTATCTACATGATATACATTGGTAAGGTCCGAGACCTCAAGCACCTCTGCGCGACACTGCCAGCGAGCTGCTCTAATGACGACGATGTCTACAAATATGGCAAGTCCGACAACATCCACCGTCGAATGGGCGAGCATAGTGTCTCATTTAAGGATGCTGATCTCAAATATGCCGTGTACATTGCGTCGCACCTGACCAGTACAGCGGAGCGGGCAGTCTCTTCACTGATCAGTAGTCGCTCGGCAGCGACAAGATTTCCGATGAACAAGCATCGTGAAATTTTCTCCGTACCTGCCGCAATGGCAAAGTCCCTGCTTGGCGAGGTTGTCCATACTTGTCGCCAGGTCTCGGCTGGTGGACTCGCAGAGGAGCAGCGGCTGGCGGCCGAGTTGGAAAGAGTTAAAGAAGGTATCATTGCGGACAATAAGTTGTATGAGAAGACGCGAGCCACAGAGGCCAAGTACGCCAGTCAGTTGGCTGATATGACTGCGCGTGAAAACGAAAGTCTGCGTTCGACCCTACGTGCTTCAGAAGAAGCACGTAAGGCTGCAGAGGAAGCACATAAGGCTGCGGAGGATGTACGCTTAGACCTGAGTCAGAAACTCGCATCGTCACAAGCGCAGCTCATTGAGCTTTCCATGCTGGCCCCGGCTCGCGAGACTGTGTGGGTGGTGATCCTGTATGTGTTTAAGCTGCTGATGAACAATTTGGCAGCGCTGGGAGTAACAACCACGATTTTCCCGAAGATTCGGTCGTAGACACAAATAAAAAATAGAATAAAAATGATTTAATGTCGAAAAACTAGGCCTTTCTAACCCAATCGCGCGCCGGAGCTAACAGGGCAGGTTCAAGGAGCTGTGCTTGTAATGCTGCGAGTTAAGTTTTAATTCAATAAGGGGTTACTGCGAAACGATAATCGCGGTTATTTTTTTGGCGGGGTGGCATTCGTCGCAGCCTTCGGAGCTACAAACCTCGCACAATCCACACATGCGGGGCTTTATCTCCTTCTTCACGTCGTCCTTATCGTCCCGGCCGCTGCACTCAAACATGGCATACGGCTTGCGGTTAATCAAGCACGTCTTGCACTGCTGATGAAACTTGGGGAACGCATGTGCCGACAACCAGGCCGTTTTGCACGGCTTGCACGTGTAGATTCCAAATCCCTTTCGAATTTTACTCTTCTTCACCGCCGTCGGGGAAAACACTAGACAGCCAGTCGGCACCAGCTTAAGTGACCCGGGTGGCGATGGGCGTAACCGCCTCCTCGGTCTCGGGGTGTATCGACTTGATGTGACGGACAAGGCTTCCAGTACAGGAAAAGGTGCAAAAGGAACAAACGTTCGAGTGCATCGACTCGATGTGGCGGACAAGGCTTCCAGTACAGGAGTAGGGGCAAAACTTACAAGTTGGCATATTGAGAGTTTGTTTGCAGAGTGATGTTTTTCATCGCAAATCATTGACTTATATACTTTTCATTTTTCCTTGCCCACACCCTCGTACTCTACGGTTGTCGCGTGTCGAACATAGTCCGTGTACCGAAGTCGCACCCCATTTGGGTCGTCTGACGAAGTACACTCTCCAACCTTCAGCTCCCTGCTTTCTCTCTGCACCAGCCACCCCTCAAACAAAAGTGGTAAACCAAGCGTTTCGCGCCGTCCAAGGGCAATTCCGTTGGTAGACTGCTTTGTCTTTCCGGCCTCACGTCCCTGGTGTAGGCGGCGCTGGCCCCGATTGCAATGCCCTCGGATCCCTGTGTCGTGTATGCAGACTTTTGTCCAAGCGCCACCGCAACCTCGCCCTGATTGTTGCGTGTGGCACTGTGGCGACAGCATGATTGCTCTGGTCAGTCTCACCGGCTCTGTTAGCTACAAGGTATCATCGTGGACAACAAGTTGCATGAGAAGACGCAAGCCACGGAGGCCAAGTGAACTGCGACTATGTTTCTACGCAGTCCAGTGCTCTCAAAGTCCATATACGCACACACATTGGTGACAAACCTTACAAATGTACAATTGAGAACTGCAACTACACTACGGCGAGATCCAGTGCTCTCAAAGTCCATATACGCACACATACACTCCCATACAAGTGACCGTGTGGAAAAGCGTTTTCAATCACAAGTGCACTCACAACGCATGTTCGCGATGTCCATCCTGACTCAACATGTCCGTGTGGCAAGCCTGCACCCAAGGGTGAATTGTGTAAACGCCACCGCGACTTGATCAAGTTTCGTCGAAAGCAAATAGCACTCAACCAAGGGCTCAATTTGTGCTTGACGTTTGGGGTCGACTACGAAGTGTCTGTGGGTGGATATCGCGCGGACAGCATCTACAACAATACACTCATTCACGAAACTGATGAGCATCAACATAAAAATGAGACTCTCTCCGACCATGTGTCTTGTATGGTCTTCATCTCAACGAAAATTCAGGACAGTGTCCATATCCGTGTCAATCCTGACACTTACGAATGGGGGCACGTCCCTTTTGGTCTGCGAGTACGATACACAGCGGCTGTGATGAACTGGTTAGTCAAGCAGATCTTTGACGTTGACAAGACGTACGCCGTGTATTGTACTACGACCGATCCCGTGTGCAGCATATCCGAGACCATGGTTTTGTGGCCGTGCTGGACTTTTCCGATACAGTTGTAGCCGTCCCACCACCGTGGAGAACATTTGACCAGGACATGAATGAATGTTTACACACAGGACGGTGCGATATAAATAACAGATGCGCGTCGCGACGCCTCATTCTTCGAATCCAAACTTTCGAAACGCCAGACGACTCTTCCAAAAATGGAAGCATCTAAACGCCGACGCATCTCAGATACGTCATGATATTTATAATAAAATTTTGGAAAGGACCACTTGTTTGTGTGTGTATATATGCCATTTCACCGCTGGTACGAGACCGCACTGCCCCAGACCAGGGTCTGCCACAAATCGGCAGAGGGTCTTTACGGTCACCACGGTTACGATTATCGCAATATGGTTATCGTATTACAGTAACCACGGTTCAGGCCAGGTCGTCTCTGGTCAAGTTTCCGGGGCTCAGAATTTGAAATTATTGAAGCAACTTTTTTGAAGTCAAATTTTGATCCCAGCCTCTGGTCGAGTTTCTGGGGCTCAGAATTTGAAAATATTTTTTGAAGTTAAATTTTGATCCCAGTCCCTGATCGAGTTTCTGGGGCTCAGAATTTGAAATATTTTTTTGAAGCATTTTTTTTTTTGAAACAGTTTTCAAGAAAGTCTGCATATAAATACGGTAGTTTCCAGTTTGGTAAAAATATATGGCATTTTTTGCGTTTGAAAAAAAGAATGGGGGTTTTTTAAGTCAAAACAAGGCAGATCCCGACGTGTCCATGGTTATGAGGTATGACGGTATTGTCAGTATCGTCGTCAGTCGTTGGGGTGGATCGGACACCTGTGACAGCACCGTCAGGTGTGGGTAGCAGGACCAGACTATGTAAGATTCGGTCTGATAAAGGCGATACTAATGCCTTAGAATAAATAAACGCGTAGGTAAATTTTAAGTCTCGTGTAAATAACAAAGTAAATAAACGAAATGAGACTTTTAGTAAAGTTAGGTATGCCTCGTGGAAACAGCAACACTCTGAGGGATTGTAATGCTGAGACATTGCCTATATATAATCCTCTCAGTACTGTTTCCGCTGAAGGGATTTTATTTAGTGTTTCATTGTCGCTCTTTTAGAAACTATGGTATGTTTCATCGGGGCGAATCCGAGAGACTCATAAAATTCTAGGGGGGGGGGGGGTGGGGGTGCTATGTAAAAATAGCGGGTTCCTAATAGTTTAACGTATATTATATACGTATATACGTTTAAGTTTATACTTATAATACTGTAATCCGTTTAACGAATTGGACATGAACAAGAACTGAGATATTCAAGATTCTGAACATGTGATAGTACTCAGTAGAGTATGGAACTCTACTGTGGACAATTAGGTGGTTTCCCTAATATAAATTGGGTTTTCCA
>NW_014040120.1:8597-14536 GCF_001186125.1 Sphaeroforma arctica JP610 | reverse complement strand
TGGAAAACCCAATTTATATTAGGAAAACCACCTAATTGTCCACAGTAGAGTTCCATACTCTACTGAGTACTATCACATGTTCAGAATCTTGAATATCTCAGTTCTTGTTCATGTCCAATTCGTTAAACGTATTCCAGTATTTTATAAGTATAACCGTTAATACGTATATACGTTTATAAAATACGTTAACTGTTCAACTACTATTAGGAACCCACTATTTTTACAACTAGACCGTGATCGCTTCCCCGTAGTTCTCGCTGATAACTCGGAAAAAGTCATCACAGAACAGGATATTTTGCCTGGACTGGGGCTTTCGTACTTGGACCCCACACTTCAACAACCCCTCGTATCTCAGAATCGCCTTCAAAACCAGGGGTTCTAAATAAGTGTCCTCCCTAAACAGCCGACCGGCAAAATCTCTCACGGCACCGATTCTCGCCGTATTTCGCGGCAGAACGGCGACTGTCACGTCTCTTACGACACCCTTCAACGCCTCTCCACTGACTCACACTATCGCCATCGCCGTACAGCTCACAACCTCGCCCGTGCGAAAGCTGGGCGTCCTAAAGACGCCGACCCTGTTCTTCCCGGTGAAGCACCTCCCTCCCCAACGACGACCTCTTCGTTACCAATCATTTCTGTCTCTCCCGCCATCATTGCCCCCCTACCCATCAAACTATTTCACCAGAGACTACTCCGCCGGTGGTTACTCAAACTTACGACGAGTACCACTGTAATAATGAGCATCGGAGCCGGAATACTACTCTGCGTATGGCAGCGAAGATTAACGTCATCCTCATCCACCCTCCACCCCTCATGGTCACCACTGAGGCGTGGATGCTCAACAGGAAGGATTGGCACAGGGCTATGAATTTTCTAGAATATTCGCCCACTATCGATGTCTGTGCCTCTGTATCGAATGCCCAACTACCCCAGGCCTAGAAGACGACATAGTCAATCGTTACACTAAGGTCAACTATCTCACCGGTAACCCACACTGGTCAGACAACCATGATTTCATCAAACTAAATATTCGACTGGGGCATGGTGGCCACTCTTCCTCTCTCGGATCCAGCGAGACGTCTACATAATTCATAACACCGCGACCACATTCCTACGCCATGGTCAGACCGCCTTCGGTAAACTTACATAGGTCTATACCCTTGTTGCACTAATCGGACCCCTTCGTATAATAACCTCACTGCGATCACTTACACCCGAGCTCACCCTGAGTTTCCAAAGCATTGCCCAGTTTGTCAAGAGGGCAAACTCAAGAGCAAGCCCATTAAACACTCTGTCTCGGACTCTGTCTATGGTCCTGGTGAGCAGCTCCATGTGGACTTACAAAGTCCCATGCGCAGAGACTAGATATGGCAACCGATACGCACTTAATATGTTTTGCGACTGTACTCGATTAGGCCTTCATCCTACCCTTTCGGATAAGGCGGACATGACCAAGCCGCTCCTTGCACTTCTCGTCCAAGTACCAGCCGATTACCGCTCGCATTTTCTTCTCGCAGACGGCGACAGCATTTTCCAGAGCACAGCAACCCGAGATATGCTCCTCTCTCTTGGAATGGCCCTCCGTAAATCAGCTGCCAACACATCCCAGTTTAACGGAAAAGTGGAGAGTCCCCCATCGCACTTTAAATGAACTCACGACTCTCCTCCTTCTGGACTCCTTGCAGCCAATCGGCCTTTGGGCACACGCCAAAGCCCACGCGGATATAAAACGCAACGAGAATCTGGCCAAACGACTCTATTCTCCATCAGACAAACGGCACGGCCCCACAGTTCCCCGCTTTCCGAACGCACAATACGGATGCGTCGTGATGTTTAAGCTCTCTGGCTCCAAGGCCAAGAGTACGTATACACACGGGTCCCCAGCCGGATTCGGGATTTTCCTAGGGCGAGAGCCATCCTGCACCCCTGTTACGTGAAAGATCCAGAACCTCGCCATTCAACGCCACTTTGCTCTCGCGACGTCCAATTCCTTTCAGACGAGCTTCCCCGATGGAACCCCAAGGGAAAGCGATGCACACGCACATCTACGCCCTCTGGCTATGTCATTCCCGAAAACTGTTATGAATTAGACTCAGCCGATACAGCGTCTGTCCCACACGTCCCTCTTCTACCACCTTCCGTTGCGACCCAACCATCGCCATCTCAGCTTGAGCCTGTGCCCACTCCGCTGGTCCCACCTTCGATCACTATCCCTACATCATACATCGCTCAGGGACGCTCAGGGATCAGCTCTTTCCCCACTCACACTTTCGTCGCCTCCGGCACCACCTGCATTTGTTTCCACAGGCCTCACTACTCACATTATTCCGAGTGAAGGACCCTTTTCGTCCTCTTTCCACCCTCCCATGAGCCTTCCACCCGTCATCCACCCTTCCAGAACAGTGAACCGCTCCAATATACTTACCCCAAGGTTCTCAACACTAACTTTCAAGCCTACCTGGAAGACCGGCGACGTCAACGCATGCAGCCTACATTGGCGGAGCAGGCCCCTTCTCTTCCACGGACTCATTCTTCTGTTGATAATATGTCTTTTACGGCTCGCGATGGTTCCGAACAGTCCCATACTGATGACCCGGACTTCCCACATTCACCCCGTTCTCAAAGTTCACACTCTTTCGTAACAATTTTGGCCGATGATATATTCGACGATGACAGCAATTCCTCCCAAAAACTATCCGACACATCCGCCAACCCAAATTCCCCGGACGCCGAATCGATTTGACTTCTCTCATCCCGGCTACCCTTCTGCTCGATCTGCGACCACTGACGACGTCACCATCGTTACACCGTTGGAACTCTCCTCTCCCGCACACCGTCAAGCAGGCCCGTAAATCACCTGCGTGGCCTCAGTGACAAGCAGCTATCGCTAAAGAACACGCTGCACATGTTAAGAACGGACTGACTGACATCATTCCGCTTTCTACTGTGCCCGCTAACACTCGTATCATACACTCGAAATACGTCCTCACCCGTAAGCATGATGAAAATGGGACTCCAACGATATTCAAAGCACGGATGGTAGCGCGTAGCGCATTGAGACCAGCAGAAACATGGCACAACCCACCGTGACACTTATGCTCCCGCCGCCTCTGCCACCACACTACAAGTATTCATGGCTCGCGCCGCCAGCATTGGCCAACACGTCTACCACTTTGACGTCGATACTGCGTATTTATACTCCAGACTCGACGTCCCCGTCTTAATGCATCCCCCGACCGGCAGTGTGGACCTTGGTTACTACCCTCCCGGGCATGTACTCCGACTCAAGCGTGGCCTCGATGGTCTCCGTCAAACTGGTCGCCTTTGGAACATCGACATCACCACAAAGCTTAAATCCATCTATTTCGAACGATCTACCGCTGATGAATCCGTTTGGTAGCACGCTGATTATAAAATCATCCTCATCATCTACGTCGATGAGATTATTCCTGCTATTCAACGACTCTCCGGGATGGACAAATGGCTGTCCCGGGTCCTTAGCGCTCCCTACTTTATGAAGAACCTCGGTTTGGCTCGTCATCTTGTCGGTTTTCGTGTACGACAGCTCCCTGACTCTATTACCCTGGACCAGACTGCCTATATCGATCACATGCTTGCCGCATTCGACAAGCTCGATGCCATACCCAAGTATACTCCCGGTGACGGTGTTCATCCGGCTTCTCTCGAAGGTCCAGCTTATACTGGACATGATTTCCTAAAGGTTCTTGGTGCTGTCGGCTTCGCGGCCAACATGACTCGCTTGGATATAGCGGCCTGTCTAATCAACTCGCCGCATGCATGATGCAATGCCTAATAAGGTAAGCGACCTGATTAAGCGACCAAATATAGCAACAATTCAACATCCAGACCAGTGTTCTCGGCGATGTGTTGAGCATACATCGCTTGGGCAGTTATGCTGGTAGCATGGATGCATCCGATCTGTCAAACATGCACAACGCCACATCATAGTCACAGACGGAACTGTACGGTACACCGGTGCATATTGGTGGCCCGGAAGTAGATGCGATGGTACTAATATACACGTTGAAATTCTATCCTGGATACAGACGGTACCATACTAACAGTATGAAGAGCAAGAAATCAACAGGGGGCTACTCTGTCAAGATGCAGCACCGTACGGCTGTTCTTGTAAGTGCCGATGAGTATAAAGTGACCATTCTATCACATGATAGCGCAAGTTTGCAGTGCAGGATAAGTTGGGCTCAATTAGTTTAATTGATAGGGTTTCCACGCCACAACGCAAACGTAAGCGTTTTAACTATTTTGCGCTACGTTTGAAGGATGGCTCTACATACGTGATGTCTACAGAGAATGGCTCTATATACGTAATTAATTCACCGCAAACGCCTGAGTTGCACAAGATTACAGAAGTAAGCAACTAATTCTAATGAAACACAATGAATGCAATAGGCAAGTAAGTAACTACTTTATATAAAGGCAACTGATGTCTTTAATAGTTCTCGTCACCCTTAAGCTTTATATTGGGCGTATGCTATACATCTGTAGCTACTATTTCGGACGCTCATATCGGCTCCTGGTTTATAATGTATGCTATCACCGGCATTTACTACATTTCTCCTTTCGGCGTGTGTAGTTATAACCAGCAGCGAAAGAGTTTCCATGGGAACCAAGTAGACGGGTAGGATAGAAAGGGTTTCCATGGGGACCAAGTAGACGGGTAGGATATGATGCTGGTGTTGGTACCATCTGTTATTTCCGACATCTTTATGAGTACGACGATTGGCGTTTCAAGCTTATGCGTAGTCTTGGATCATTGGTTCATCAAACATTCTTCTCTTTGCCCATGAAAATGCTATCAATGATTTTGTCAGTCTGCACTCATCTCCTTATGCATACAAATGCCATCTGTGAGCTGAAGAGTATAACATTCCTTGGATCCTGTCACTCGGCACTGGTCGTGGACAAGAGAAGCAATTACAGACCTTGTTTGTCATTTCTATACTTTGTTGTGTGCGTTTTCTAAGATAGTTGTCGAAGGAAGGTTGTATCTTTATGCATACCCCAGACCGTGTTTGTCATAGCTATACTTTGTGTGCGTTTGTGTGTGCCTAAATTACAAGTCTTACATCCCTTTGCACCTTCTAAGATAGTTCTCGAAGGAAGGTTGTATCCTACTGCATACCCCAAACCTTGTTTGGCTTCTCTATACTTTGTTGTGTGCGTTTGTGTGTGCCTATGATACAAGTCATGCTTCCCTCTACACCTTCTAAGTGAATTGTCGAATGAAGGTTATATCCTACTGCATACCCCACACCTTGTTTGTCGTATCTATACTTTGTTGTGTGTGTTTGTGTGTGCCTATAGTACAAGTCATGCATCCCTCTGCACCTTCTAAGATAGTTGTCGAAGGAAGGTTGTATCCTACTGCATACCCCAGACCTTGTTTGCTATCTCTATACTTTGTTGTGTGCGTTTGTACGTATCTATGGAGTAGGCCACATACTCATCCATCAGTAACCGCACCAAGTGGAAGTGTCCTGTAGAATTGGCAGCGAGCGCACACGATGTGAGTGACATACTTGCAATTGTATGCATGATTATAACTAGATACGTGAGTGGATATAGAGTTTACCAGTGGAAATGTGTTTTTCAAGCATTTTTATATACATAAAAATAAACACAAGTGAACTGGTACAATTATATATTGAAATATACAAAGATACTGGACATGGTTTGCGACGTGTAGGTATGTTTTTGCTACTAAAAACACCCTCTAGACGGCTTTCAATCATCTAAAGGCTCGAAATGAGAACATGTACTATTCAGAAGCACAATCAAATAAACGAATCACAGTATATATACACGTGTGCACACTAAAAAGACGCTATTTGAATAAAAAATTATATATATGTATACACACACACACACACACACACACACACACACACACACAC
>NW_014040120.1:3411-8282 GCF_001186125.1 Sphaeroforma arctica JP610 | reverse complement strand
TTTGAATAAAAATTATATATATGTATANACACACACACACACACACACACACACACACACACACACATATATATATATATAATCATGCATACCGAAACTCGATGCAGACCGCAGTGTCAGATCTCTTATAATCGCCGAGAAAAGGAAGGACCATTGTACCAGTACGAGATTCGCTTCGTCAATGCTCAATGGGCCAGTTCTCTGTGTTCACGAGTGAGTGGCGAAAGTCAATAGTGCAGTGTCAGCCGAACGTAACAGAGGCATCGGCAAATAAAACATCAGAGCTACATATCTTAACACCTACAGCATCAGCGTCTCAACGACATGGGTTGATCTCAAATTGCATTAACGTACAGCATGAAAACTATGCTCACATGTTGTGTGGGTGATTGTACGAGTGGCTTGTTGATGAGTTTACACGTGTAGTGTGGATGATTGTACGAGTGACTTGCTAACGAGTTTACACATGTAGTGTGGGTGATTGTACGAGTGGCTTGTTGATGAGTTTACACGTGTAGTGTGGATGATTGTACGAGTGACTTGCTAACGAGTTTACACATGTAGTATGGGTGATTGTACGAGTGGCTTGTTGATGAGTTTACACATGTAGTGTGGGTGATTGTACGAGTGGCTTGTTGATGAGTTTACACATGTAGTGTGGGTGATTGTACGAGTGACTTGTTGGTGAGTTTACACATGTAGTGTGGGTGATTGTACGAGTGACTTGTTGGTGAGTTTACACATGTAGTGTGGCTGATTGTACGAGTGACTTGCTGATGAGTTTACACATGTAGTGTGGGTGATTGTACGAGTGGCTTGTTGGTGAGTTTACACATGTAGTGTGGGTGATTGTACGAGTGGCTTGTTGATGAGTTTACACGTGTAGTGTGGGTGATTGTACGAGTGACTTGTTGATGAGTTTACACGTGTAGTGTGGGTGATTGTACGAGAGACTTGTTGATGAGTTTACACGTGTAGTGTGGGTGATGGATTGCATGGTGCTGTATCCTCATACCGGTACGAGTGTCTTGTTGATGAGTTTGGTCAGCCAGCTGAGGTAGTCCTCTAGGAACGGCAGATCATTCAGCAGATCCTTAAGACCGAACTGTATCGCCGATGTCAGGTCCAGTCCTTTGGTCTCGTATATATGCTTGGCGTGTGCAGCTGTCTGGTAGGTAAATGTATGTAAATATGGTAGGTAAGTGTATATAATTATAGTAGGTAAATGTATTTAAACATAGTAAGTAAGTATGGTAGGTAAATGTAATTAAACATAGTAAGTAAGTATGGTAGGTAAATGTATATAAACATGGTAGAAAAATGGATATAAAAATGGGAGGTAAATGGTTATAAATATGGTAGGTACATGTATATAAATGGATGTGTGTGTGTGTGTCAGCTGTTGGTTCTGGGGTTTGTACCCTGAGTCTTTTTAATCGGATTGTATTGCATGGTACAAATAAATACAATCCTCTAGAGCATGATTCAGCGGATCCTCAAGACCTAGCTGTATCGCCGATGTACGGGACAGCCCCTTGCTCATATACACGTATTTGGCGGCTGCTGAGTGGTAGGTATATCTATAAATAGATATACGACAAGGCATATAACGCTCATGCTACAGATGCGCTGTGTTGAGTATATGCATTATAAGACTATGAATCATCCCAATCAGATTGAAAGGAAAGAACAAATGAACAAAACCCTCTGAGAATGGCAGGGCCCTTTTGCCTACAGACATAATGCAATAGGTCATACCATAATGTAAGCTAATAAATAAAGATACAATGTAATAGATCATACCATGATGTAAGCTAATAGAGAAAGATATAATGCAATAGATCACACCATGATGTAAGCTAATATAGAAAGATACAATGCAATAGAACATACCATAGTGTAAGCTGATAGAGAAAGATACAATGCAATAGATCATACCATAGTGTAAGCTGATAAAGAAAGATACAATGCAATAGATCATACCATAATGTGAGCTAATAGTACAATGCAATAGATCATACCATAATGTGAGCTAATAGTACAATGCAATAGATCATACCATAATGTAAGCTAATAGAGAACGATACAATGCAATAGAACATCTATAGTGTAAGCTAATAGTTCAAGATACAATGCAATAGATCGTACCATAATGAAAGCTAATAGAGAAAGATACAATACAATAGAACATACCATAATGTAAGCTAATGGAGAAAAATACAATGCAATAGATCATACCATAGTGTAAGTTAATAGAGAAAAATACAATGCAAAAGATCATAATGTAAATTAATAGAGAACGATACAATGCAATAGGACATACCATAGTGTAAGCTAATAGAGAAAGATACAATGCAATAGAACATACCATAATGTAAGCTAATGGAGAAAAATACAATGCAATAGATCAAACCATAGTGTAAGTTAATAGAGAAAAATACAATGCAAAAGATCATAATGTAAATTAATAGAGAACGATACAATGCAATAGATCATACCATAGTGCAAGTTAATAGAGAAGAATACAATGCAATAGATCATAATGTAAATTAATAGAGAACGATACAATGCAATAGAACATACCATAGTGTAAGCTAATAGAGAAAGATACAATGCAATAGATCATACCATAATGAAAGCTAATAGAGATATATACAATGCAATAGAACATACCATAATGTAAGCTAATGGAGAAAAATAAAATGCAATAGGTCATACCATAGTGCAAATTAATAGAGAAGAATACAATGCAATAGATCATAATGTAAGTTAATAGAGAACGATACAATGCAATAGGACATACCATAGTGTAAGCTAATAGAGAAAGATACAATGCAATAGATCATACCATAATGTAAGCTAATAGAGGAAGATACAATGCAATAGATCATACCATAATGAAAGTTAATAGTTAAAGATATAATGCAATAGAAAATACCATAATGTATGCTAATAGATAAAGATATAATGCAATAGATGATATCATACAGCTCTAATGCAATAGATAGTATCATGCAGCACATCTCATCCAGAAAAAAAAAGCAATACATGACATCAAAATGTAAGCTTGCATGCACGAAGATTTACATCCATGCACTAACTCTGCCCCCACACACATAAACCCACATACACACACACACACACCCACAAACACACACACCACACACATAAACACATACACACACACACAATCAGAGAGAGAGAGACATAGACACAGACACAGACACATACACATACACAGACACAGACACAGACAGGGTTTTAGGGTTTAGGGTTTTAGAGACACAACAGACACAGACAAACTTCATTAAAGTCAATCCTAGCCCAGTCAAAGGCCATCTGGTCCACAATCTCTTCGTCCTGTAAGACGGCGCGCAGTGCCTGGCACAGGTTATCTACTGACAGGCGTTTCTGAAGACATATGACAAACTTGTCCAGTTGGTTGAGCTTCATGACCCCCACTTCTGGTACCACTGACTGCATAACGCGCATCATGGCCTGGTTGTGGCATAGTAAGGTAGTGTGGGTGGGTGAGCATGGTTGTGGCATAGTAAGGTAGTGTGGGTGGGTGAGTATGGTTGTGGCATAGTAAGGTAGTGTGAGTGGGTGAGAATGGTTGTGGCATAGTAAGGTAGTGTGGGTGGGTGAACATGGTTGTGGCATAGTAAGGTAGTGTGGGTGGGTGAGCATGGTTGTGGCATAGTAAGGTAAGTGTGGGTGGGTGAGCATGGTTAGTGGCATAGTAAGGTAGTGTGGGTGGGTGAGCATGGATGTGGCATAGTGTGGGTGGGCGAGCATGGTTGTGGCATAGTAAGGTAGTGTGGGTGGGTGAGCATGGTTGTGGCATAGTAAGGTAGTGTGGGTGGGTGAGCATGGTTGTGGCATAGTAAGATAGTGTGGGTGGGTGAGCATGGTTGTGGTATAGCAAGGTAGTGTGGGTGGGTGAGTATGGTTATGGCATAGTAAGGTAGTGTGAATGGGCGAGCATGGTTGTGGCATAGTAAGGTAGTGCGGGTGGGTGAGCAGGGCTGTGGCATAGTAAGGTAGTGTGAATGGGCGAGCATGGTTGTGGCATAGCAAGGTAGTGTGGGTGGGTGAGCAGGGCTGTGGCATAGCAACGTGAACATGTGAGTTAGCTTGTATATGTGGAGTGCGGGTCTTTCTGTTGTTATACAATCACGAGGTGTACGAGTGTATGTGTATGTTGGTGTGCCATGCAGCCTTTCTGATGCGTATATGTACATATGTAGAAGGTGTATGGAACAGCCTTCCTGGGTATGTGTCGAAAACCCATTCAGCTCACAAGCCACACTCTCAAGTCTAGTGTTAACACAGCTCACTGATATATATATATATATATATATATATGTATATGTATATAGATTCACGAACATACACACGTCACATCCACACGTCCACACGTCCACACGTCCATACATACATACACACATACAGGCATACATACATTACATACATACATGTACTGTATGTATGTACCTAGCACTACATACGACGGCTGGACATGTGGATATATGACTTGTACCCCTATACTCTCACAAAAAAACACTCGTATGTATCCTTCATCACAGGTCATACCTTCGGAGCACAGCGGATGAATTCGCGCGTGTTCTTTAGCAGTGTTGGATGAATGGGCCCACACACATGCGGAAATAGAGCCTACAGCGGTGGCAGGAGTGTACAATACTTGTTAGTACATAGGATAGGGCTGCACGATCGAACGTGGTGGGGAAGGTAAAATTAAAACTGGATGCGAAAAAATAAGGTAGCCTTAACCCTTAACCCTAAGCACTATAGAACACACACACACACATATATATATATATATATACATACATATATACGCACACACA
>NW_014040120.1:0-3159 GCF_001186125.1 Sphaeroforma arctica JP610 | reverse complement strand
ATATGTATATATAGATATATAAATATATATATATACGTGTGTGTGTACATACATACCTGGACTAACGATTCACAGAATTCGCTCTCCCACATCGTCAGGATATCCAAAACCAAAGCATTTGACAAAATCGCATCTCTGATTGTGATTTAATATTACAGGAGTCAGTTTTTGTAACCGGACGAGCACCGACTAATACCATGCCATGGCATTTGCATCCTACACAAAGTACGTATTGGTAAACGCACGTGCTGCTAAAATCGTATGTATATCGTAAAAATAGTACGTAATTGTGAACGCGAGTGTTGACACATCCGTATTTATATCATAAAACCAGTACGCATTGAAAATCGGATGTGCTGATATACGTAGAATGCATGCATTACACACACGTTGCGGGTGTCTCTGCTGACTTAAATAGGACAAACAGCGTATGAGCAAAGACACACGTGTGTGTGTGCGTGTAAGTATACATGTATGTGAGGCGTACGGTTATGTATGAACAAGCACACGTGTGTAAGTGTGTGTGTGAGTGTGTAAGTGTACATGTATGTGAGGTGTACGGATTTCCAGCCCGAAGTTCCCCCAGTATCTACAGATGTTCTCGTACGGTTGGGATAGTGCTGGAATGCATGACACTGAGTGTGTGTTTTATAATATCGTGTTATTATTATATTGTGACATATTATTATAATATTATAACGTATCATTGTTATATTATAACGTATAATAATTATATTCTAATGGATTATTATTATATTATAACGTATTAATAATAATATATTATAACGTATTATTATTATATTGTAACGTATTATTATTATATTATAACGTAATATAATTATATTACAACGTAATATTATTAAATCATAACGTATTAGTATTATATTATAACTCATTTTTATTACATTATTAAGTAATATTATTATATTATAACGTATTATTATTATATTATAACGTATTTTATTATATTACAACGAATTATTATTGTATTACAACGCAATTTTATATTACAACGTATTATACGAATGTTAAAAACACTCCATGTTGTAAACAAATGGATACAAGAAAGTGTTGTGTTAATATGAATGTGTAGGCTTTTGTGGGTAACGTATTGTACATGTATCAAACATACTCAAATACAAATGAACTAATATACTCAAATATGTATAAAATGAACAAGTATACAAATGATAAAGATATTCAAATACGTATGCAAATGAACAAACATACTCAAAAACGTATACAAATGAACAAATGTACTTAAATACTTATACAAACGGACAAATATACTCAAATACGTGTACGAATGAACAAATGTACTATAATACGTATGCAAGAGAACAAACATACTCAAATACGTATAGAATGAACAAATATACTCAAATATGAAGAAAGATACTCAAATACGTATGCAAATGAACAAACATACTCAAATACGCGTACAAATGGGCAGGAGAAGTGTGCGTGCCTGTTCTTACCTATCCATACCATCCGGTGGGTGATCCCAATAGTCAGTCCATATCGCGTCTACTTCGCTGAAGTCCGATGTAATGACTGCGCTATAAGCCTGTGACGTCAGCAGAGCAGAAAAATCAACAACAGACATCCATCCAGTACACCGCATACTACTATTGAGGTGTTTGTTCATCTAATACACGCCTACAACGAGCAAGGGATGTGCTCTGCTTTATAGAGCCAGATGCCTGCAACACATGTACAACGCTCATCGCACTGTACAGAGCCACTGCACAGGCACTTCACAACGAGAACCCGTATATAGATGACATGTTGGAATGAGTCTGTTTTTCTTGGCCAGCACTGGCCTTGTGCGCGTATTTTATATAGATCTTCTGTAAGCCTTTATTAAAATATTACGAAATTTTAAGGTTCAGGGTTTAGGTTTAGGGTTTACGTATGCCTTGTTCAGGTGCTCTGTAAGTCGTATCACTACTACGGAGTTTCAGGGTTTGAGGTTTTACGTATACCTTGAGCAAGTGTTCTCGGTTCGCCTTAATGACGCTATGGTGTTTTAAGGTTTAGGGTTTAAAGCTTTGGGTTCAGGGTTTAGGATTTTCATACCTCGTTCAGGTGTTCTCGGTAGGTCCTGAGTACTTCGTCTACATCCGCTAAGGACCTGCCAATATCCCCTGTAATCTCCGGATAATCAAAGACCGGGTGGAACCTATGCCCAAAAAAACAGGAGACAGGACACGGTCAGCAGTGGTGCTTTGAAGTTGCTTTAAACTCAGTACCCCCACACCGCCTAGTACATTTGTTATGTAGTATACATGTAGCATATATGTAGTATATAAGTAGTATGATGAGACGTGTTGATACCACCTGTAATATGGTATTTGTACCGAAAGACAATCAGAATGAATACTAGAAGGCCATCATATACGCTTTCTCATAGAAACGCGTGACAAGTTGCACTCACCAGACGTTTGCTCTCGGGTAGGTTTATGGCTGTCTATAGAGTCGCTTAGAACGAAGTAACGCATATACCTACTTCGCCTAAAGGAGTGGCGTAAGCGTACATAAAACGCAATAGGTGTGTATGTTTTATGATTGTGTGTAGGTATGTATATCAGGTAGCATTGAATTATATTTGTGTATATGTATGTATGTATATATTAGGTCTATGTATGTATAAAATTATCATACCGCATACATATATGCTCTGTTAAAATTAGAGTATTATACGTAAACAGGTGCTTGTCTGTACATTTATTCATAAATATTACCTGTCATTCCGTTAGATATAGTGAACCCAATGGATTCCGCATACATAAATGCTCCGCCAGATTGTGAGTACCGTACGTAAACAGGTGCGTGTCTATACGCTCTTCTACGAACAACACTCCGTTAATGCTAAACACGTGGTAAGACACTCACCAAGGAAATAACGCGCGCGAAGTCGCAGACTGGATAGACTATGTCTGTTAACACGACTTGCTAAAATCCTCTATCAGTAATTGAACAAATTTCACATGATACATGGTAGATGAACACATATATATACATATATATATATATGTGTGAGTGTATGTACGTATGTATGTATGCAAGTATGTACACACCCACAACACCCACACGCACACACACACACACATATATATATATATGTGTGTGTGTGTTTGCGTGTTTGTGTGTATATAG
>NW_014040121.1:72611-73372 GCF_001186125.1 Sphaeroforma arctica JP610 | reverse complement strand
ATATATACATTCATATATTTATATGAATATGCCTAATTAAATATATATATATACACCATTATATATATACATATATATAGTACGTATGTATGTACGTATGTATGTATGCAGGTATGTATGTATGTATATATGTATGTATCTATGTACGTATGTATGGATGTTGGTAAGTAAGTATGTATGTATGTACGTATGTATGTATTTATGTATGGATGGAAGTATATATGTATACACATATGTATGTATGTATGAATGTATTGTTGTATGTGGATAGTGAAAAAGTATGTATGTATTTAAGCAAGTATTTATGTATATATATGTAGGTACGTATATCTGTATGTATGTACGTATGTATGTGTACATATACATGTATACAAGTATATAAGTATATATGTATATATGAATATATGCAGATATGTATGTATATATAAAGATGTATATGTGTAGACGTATATTTGTAGATATATATATATATATGTTTGTTTGCGTGTGTGTATGTGTGTGTGTGTGTGTAGTATTTTGTGTGTGTGTAGGTTTGTGAGTGTGTAGGTTTATGAGTGTGTAGGTTTGTGTGTGTGTAGGTGTGTGTGTAGCTATGCGTAAGTATGTGTGAGTGAGTGTGTGAGTGTCTATTTATGTGTGTGTACACACGTGTGTGTATGTGCGTGCGTGTGTATGTGTTTGTCTGTGAGTGCGTATGTCTGTTTGTGTATGTGTATGTGTAAATGAATATATACATACATACATACATACATATACATACA
>NW_014040121.1:56414-68400 GCF_001186125.1 Sphaeroforma arctica JP610 | reverse complement strand
TATGTTTATATGCATATATCAATAGTTCAATGTTGGGTACATGCATTGAATATAGTGCACCTTTTACTACTCAATTGAAATTCATTATGCTCCGTCTAAGGGGTTCTCGGTAGAATGAACTAATGTTTCACGACGTTGATTACCGTGTAGTGCTTGTGGGGGGCGCAGGTACGACATATGTCGTGCTGGAGCAAAAGCACAAGGACGTTCTGAATCGAGAACGACACACGTCGCGATATCAAATGAGCCAACTCCAAGAACAACTACAAAGACAGTTGCAGGTATGGCCAGCCATCATCTTCATATGAAGTATTTGCGGTTACAACATTGAAATGGTCTCAAAAGCACTGTTTATTGTGCGATCCAGCTGTGACGGCTAGTCTTTAACTGTATATTAGTCTTTAACTGTATATATTTTCTAGCGCAATAGCATGCACAAGCTATCAAGCACGGATCAGCATGTTTCGGACAATGCGCAAACAACCTTGTACTCGATGGTGCATGTTTTCACCTTCTCTCCGAATCTGCATTGTTACGTTAAATTTATTGAAAGTTCCAAATAAGCGCCACCGAAAGTTGGCTAACTTGACAAAGTGCACATGTTCAATACATATATACCCCGTTGCATCCTATTGACTCACATATGCACATATGAATGTATTGCAATTATACTTAGATTTCACGAGCCAACGTACCAATCGCCCCTGCCAACCGCGTGCAACCACCTACTCCTGCAGCAGCCCCCGGCGCCGAAGTCGCAACACCGCCCCCATACGATATCATGAAATACGGATTCCCAAGTATGTGTTCATTGTGCAGACAAGATGCGCGCGAGATCAATAGATGTATCGCAGCAATATGTTGTCACCGAACGCTATGCATGGATAGGTGGCGGCTATGTACGAATGTATGTCCCATAAACAGTGTGCCATGAAAGATGACAAATCACTATAGCCCGGGGAGCGATGTTCCATGCGTGTAGTATGTGCAGGGGTTTAAAAGGTCAGGTTTGCACACTATGTGCTTCGGGTATTGAAACGACGAGTGAGTGTAAGGACGTGATCCTGCCCTCGTGCAATGCATTCCCTATAGTAGACCGACCAATGGGTGTGGAGTTGTAGTCACTGATCGAGTGAATTGAAATGAGGGCGTCTCTCAGATGATGTGAGGGGTTATATGTTCATAGCAGTTATCCTTTTAGGGTGTGATTGCCGTTGATCGGGTCGTATAGCATCACATATCGGACTGCAACCGTTGTCACCTGCGCGTTTGTATTCTGCTCGCACGAGAATTGCCAAGACCTTTATGGATATATCCGCCACTTGCACATAATGAGATATAGCAAGCAGTGATATATATACACACACACAAAGAAAATGGGAATCAACTCTCGGTATGACCAATCAGCTGAAAATATGCGCTTCTGTTTTGTGTCAACTGATTGGAACGTGTCTTGTGTCTATGATGTTATGATTGGTTTGCAACAGGTCTGGAGAATGTGCGCTATCGAGAAGGGCACGTGCTCTCGTACGACAACCGTAATAAGACGGCCAATTGGGTCTGCGAGAAATTCACAGCTCAACACCTCAATGCAGTACGTATGCTTGAATTCGCCTTCGGGTGATATGTATGCGTGCGTGTTCACTGTGTGAATCGGATTAAAAGAAATAGATAGAGTATAGTTTTGTGCGTAGCTGACGGGTGATGCATGTGTTTGCGCTTTGGATGTATCATCGCGTTTCAGACGCCCAATGCAGAATGGGGTTGTATATATATTTGCTACTGGATACACGCTCGTATGGCGTGGTCCTTGAGAGTTCATTTTACGCAATAGCTCGTTCGCATGTGCCAGCAGGTGCGTTTATACAGACGCCCAACGCAGAATGGGCTGTTTGTATATTTGCTACTAGATACACGCTCGTATGGCGTGATCCTTGAGAGTTCATTTTACGCAATAGCTCGTTTGTATGGGTGCCAGTGGGTACGATCAGGTCTTCCAAATAGTCGCTATTCATCGGACAGCCAGCTCCATAGTCAGTTGGCCGTATGTGTTTGTATTTTTTTTGCACTATTTTTTACCAGACAGGATTTTTCTTCTTACTTTGACACTATGATTTTGCTTTAGCGTTGCTATTCACTTCTGTGATCACGTCAGTAGTTGCCTCTAACCTAATCGTGCTTGTTCGCTGGCCTGTTTACTGCGGAGTTCGCTCACATCTACTGGATTTTGTGCGCACCTTGTGTAGAAAGCGGCTGATCGAAAGAAGACGCAGTTCTTTGAAGACCAGGAGATATACGAGCTGTGGAGGGCGAAGCTCTCAGATTACAAGTATGACCAAATCATTGACGCGAATACCGAAACGTGAATAGATTGCAAAGTTTATATTGTGTAGTGTGAAGTGATATACATTGCACACAGCGTGTGGCCTTCTGCGCACATGTCTAGTGCCATATGAGTGCTTGTCTGTGCTGTGTACACGCGTAGCTGAAGTAGAGCTTGCATGTAGGACGTACGCGAGACAGTAGCGAGAAGAGAAGGGAAGAGAGGGTAGGCATCAGTTGAATTTAGACTATGTGCAGTGTAACAAATGTTGTCGCACATTCGCGCACACACGAGCGAGCTCTCCCTGCCATACGAACGAAGTATCGAGGGAGTGCGTATGTTTGCTTTGTATGCACACAAGTCTCATCTAAAACATTTAACTGTGCTACATTCATGCTACAAACAGACGCAGTGGGTATGACCGTGGTCACTTAGCGGCAGCGGGCAACCACAAGTATTATCAGAAAGCCATGGACGCGACATTCTCGCTCAGCAATATGAGTCCCCAGGTATCACAGAGTATCACTATGCGCAGGGCGTTGATACGCACAGATTATAACCACGCGTAGGTTGCACTGTACAAACATACGAATTGTCGACCGCTTCGTGCAGTGTCATTGGACAGTCAAATGGCCGATTCCTCAATATCCTTGAATTCGCGGCGGATACTCACAAGTGTGTGAGTGAGACGTACATTCGAGTGCTTATGTGTGTATTTGCGTTAGCACTGACTTGTGTGTTAGTGTGTGTATGAGTCGGCAGCCGCTTTCGTTGGATGGCCTCCATCACCAGGCGTAGTTTTGTTCTGTTGGTGACAGTATAACAACTATGGTGCTATATATCCCCTGTGGAATAAGCCAACGGTTCATGTAAGCATTTCTCACACATAGGGCAGGGCACGTGTACATACCCCCGTGTGCACCCGCAAATACCTCCCCACACGCTGAATGCCACTGGACTGAGTTTACCTACAAGCCCGTGTAATTAAAGTACCAACGATGTCACGCACAAGCTTTCACTCAGACGGCTTCAGAATATGTGAATCGGTGGTTGACTATCCCAGTCTCTGGAGAATTGTAAATGCGGGAGTTCTCTGGGCATACCATTGCCATTGCTCCTAACTACTTTGTCTACCAAGGTTAAGCGTCTTGATGGACCAGATGTATGACAAACGTGTCCAGTGACATGTGTTATATATATATATATCGGATAATGGGGAACAAACGGTCCAGCCCAAGTTGTGAGGCCTTTGGGTGATTGGCGAAGTCTCTCAAACTTGAGAAAATCTATGATTGGCCTTTGATTTCAAGTACGACAAACTCGTGGGGGTGTGGACACACTCGATGTGTGAACTCAAATTTGTCGTTTGCCTTGAAGTGAAATATGCTATTGCGACTGTTTTGTACAGGTAGGTAAGGGGTTCAATCAGGGATACTGGAAAGAACTCGAGGACTATGTCCGGGACCTGACGAAAACCAGCACAAACGGTATGTGTGAACTACAACACAACATGTACAAGCTTTTAAAGCATAATTTATTCTTTTGGCTTCCAGAATCAGTTCGTATGACATCCGTATCCCGCCTCTGGCAGAAAAACATGAGATTGTGCCTATACCTGTAAACACTTCTCTCGCATACACTGGAATTCGATGTCGCTCATCGGTGGCATGTACAAGCCTGCAAGCAGTATACTCCCCTAAGCAGCATACGTCCTTGTGTGCTTGTGATTTTTCGATCGCCAGCTGCCTTACTTAGATAGGGTTGCAAGGGGTCGGTTGCACTATGTCTCTGATTGTCATTTAGTACATTTAATATTTAGTCAGCGTATGCCGAGTTAGTACAGCTGGTACTAGTAGTATGTGTAGAATGCCAGATACGCACCTTCAGTGATGTAGGTGAAGGGAGATATCTCTGTGATACCATGCGTGACATAAGCTGCCTGCACATTTTCTCAGTACGACCATCTTGAAACATATACTACTGATTTTGGCCGAACGAATACGATGAATGAAAGCACTCACACATTGTTACGCTTTTTATTTGAGTAGTCTATGTGTGTACGGGGCCGTTATACTTGCCGAATGAAGTCAGAAACGGCAAGAAATACGTCAGGTTTGAAGTTATTGGTGAAGGAAATGTGGCCGTTCCCACACACTTCTTCAAGACGATGCTGTGCGAGAAGAATGATGGGTACGTTGCAGTATTTGGAACCTGGCGCACGCTGATACCTCTTGTTCGATAATATACGGTATTTATGTGTTTTGGGCTTGATAATGTAAAGTAGCGATGTGCTTGTCTGTTGTGTGCAGAGGCGGGCTAGGTTGATAGGCAAATCGGAGGCGCATTGAATTATCCTGAGAAGTGATGTAGGAGTTGTTACATACGCAATCGGCTCTCGTTTGATCTATTGAGTTTCTACTGCATCTATAGAGCACGGACAAAAAGTACCAGGGGTTAGCTGCACGCCTTAAATTATTGATTGGAAAGCACCAATTTTACATCTCTAGTATAGCTGTTAGGCCCCTTAAGGGTACTCGTCTGCTCAACTGTGGGATCTACTATTGCTGCGAAAAACTCGTGCAGACGGTGAGGGTAACACGCATGATATATCTGGTTCAGCTCGGCGTATCAGACTCATACACTCAACACTCATTCAACTGATCACTGTACCAAGAATGTGTGGCGAATAGATATCAATTCGTGATGCCATGAAACTCTAACTGGTGTGATGTCGATGTTATCTCAGAGTTAATAATCCCTGTGTATCGTAACAGGTCAGTAGCGATTGAGGCATATATACTGCCCAACGAAGTGATTGATTCGAAAATACCTCTGAAGCAATTCCGAGTACCGTTGCACAAGGTGAGAAATCAGATACTTGATAAGTAGTTCGTGTCCAAAGGTCGATGTCTTTTGGCAGACAAATTTTATTTGCGAATTTTCGAGTTAGTTTGTTACCGTGACGTGCTGCGAAACTATTCGGGATGCGTTCAAAGTCATGTATAAATTGCGACTATCCATTTTGTATTAGTTTCACGGAATGTCTGTTCTGGTTGCATTCTATTTAGTGGTCAAATTGGCAAGGAGATTGGGTGTGCACATTGTGTGTGTTTATGAGATTCGTAGGTGCAGAAAATTTCTATAATATAAAGACCTGAGCAGCCACCAAACACAATTACCAGCCAATCCTGCACTACGCAGACAGTAAACAGATTACACAGAGTACCCACATTTCCTATACTGGCAGCAAATTTCTCTTGTTCAGTGTTGCAGTTTCGACAAAAGCCGAAATATGATACTCCAGTACAGTCTATATAGCACTTTTCACTACTGGTTTTGCATTTTCTTGTATCACTGCGTCGTTGCGCTGCTTTTAACATCGCTGGTAAGAAATACTGATCGCGTGTCATAGCAACACCCCCCCTGACAAATACCGAACATACCTGTCTAGTTGCCAGGATCGTTATTTTCGTTTGGTAGTTATAGTACTGTATTAGACCAGAAAAAAGACGGCGATGATTGTTCCTAATAGTTGCATTTTTATATATACTTTCTCAGGTGGAGGCTGCGGCGGGCGGTCTCTTGTATCCGGGCCTACTAGACAAATATAAATATGTCGTCGCTTAATGTAGCACTACCTAGTAACTAGTTTGTAGAGTAAAGATAGGCGCCATAAACAGGAAGTGCGATGTTCGAGCACCGACTAAACCATTCTAAAGTTCTCCGTGTCAGCCTGTTAACTGTTTTCCATTGGCCTTCCCATGCACCATGTGTGATTCACTTATGAGATGTATAATCGCACAATCTTACCTCACACCACTAAGCGTTGCGATGCACTTCTGGATTGAGATTGAAATAAGCGCAGTGGCCACCAATATGCTCCGGACCCGCTACGAATTCCCAGTCTAAATTTTATTTTAGGGGTGACTAACAACTACCCCAACTCTATTCATAGTGAATGTGCTATCATGGGTGTCGGTATTCGTCAAATGTAGATGATCACGATATGTAGTAATTAAAATTCACCGTTTATCAGGCGATTATGTAGCATCGATATTCCAAATTGCACAGCTCTTCAATAATAAAACGCATTCGTATGTAGTTATGGGGGAGGGAACTCTTAATCGCCTGTTGGAGCCTTTGTAAGTCTTTGTACCCCCATGATGAATCCGCATTGCATAGAGCTATCGCCCATAGACCAAAGGCCAGTGGTTAAAAGCCATAAACTTTGACCCCCTGGCCCTGGGACCTGAGTCTTCTACATTCTTGATCAGCGATCGACATTTTTCAGGGGAGTCAAGGCTCACTTTAGTTGATACCAGAATCCAGATGTGAATATTTTTTTTTTACTGCTTGTTCAATGTTCACACAAGAGAGAATAAGGCGGGAAGGCCAGGCCCCACCCAGTAGGCAGCAAGTCAGCAACCCAGCCCACATTCCCCACAACTTCTGAAATATTTTCGAAACAACAAGATAAATAAATAATAAATATTTATATTCCCCCTAAAAAGCATGATGAGTAAACCTATAAAGGTACTAAAGTAAAAAGAAAGAAAGAAACAAAATGCCCTTAAAAATTGTATTATATTTGGCTGTTTTTGCATAGCCTTCTGAATTATACATTTTTATATTTTTTAAAAGAAAAAAACAAACAGAACCAAGTATTATTTCTAAAAAAGGTGAGAAGCAGTCTAGTTTTCAGTCTATTTTCTCGGCGGTTCTGACTTTGACACTGTGTGGATTAAATACATGCACAAGTAGGCATGCTCAAGTAAACACCATGGTCCGCGGTGTTACATATGTACTTACTAAATACCGACGGGTCCCCGAAATCTGAGGAGAAAACCAAAGGTGGTCTCGTCGTAGTTCAGGCGAAAAATCTAAGCAGCAATCATGTACCCCAAATTTGAATTATTGGTCAACTATTTCCACAGGCCTCTCTGTATGTGATTTAGAATGTAGGCGTTGCTTTTATTATGCCTGGCTGCCTGCTCCTTAGGTCCAACTGAGTGCAATTTGGGACGGGCGTTATGAGATTGCTATCGATTAAAACTGGAAACACATCTCCGAAAGAGCAATAAAGAGTCGAAAGGCATGCACTTTTCATGTCCGCAGCAGTCTACGAATGAACAAGTTTTGTCAGATACGCATTGAGCAGGGAATAGCGTAATGTTTCATTTGCTTAATAATGGGTCGTGATATTACGTGCTGATGGAAGTATCTCAATATAACTCATTGTTGTTCAAAAGAATCGTCCTTGCCAGCATTTCCGTAAGGATGCTCGATAACAAAGGGTTGTGTCCCAATAGTTGAGACTTGTATCACATCATGTGAAAAACGAATTCTGTTGCAAGCAGGCACTAATTAAATATTTCCCACAGGATTGCTTTAAATGCCAGATTGTTCGTGTGTATTGTGAGAAAGCTTCAGATAGTCGTCCTCAAGAGTAAAATACCGTAATATTAAATGCATCGATTTGCATGTTGCTAAATTTTTGATGCTATGTGTTTCATATCGAGAATCCGACACTCCGATATCACATTCATTTTGTAGAATCGAAACAAAGTCGGATAGATCGACTGACTGAGAAGTCAAGTTTTTAGACATAGGTAGCCGCGCAGGTATACCGGCGGACCAGCTGTTTTAAGAAATGATACCAATGATTCCGTAATAGCATGCCCTTCAAGCGAAACAAAACTTCGACATCTACCTGCGTCCACAATGGTTGTTCCTCTACTGATTTAAATGATATGAAATGAAAATACACTCGTCCACATTAATAGCTAAGCTAGAATCTATCAGTCTTATACTATAACTCTTCATCAAATAAAGTATAGGATATACAGTATAATATACAGGCAAGTAGCTGGCTGTATAGGTAAGTAGACACTGAGGAGAGTGTATGTGGCTGCTTGTTTCCCAGAATTCAACCGGCAATAAGCCAACAGACCGATTAATCCCATGCGATGTTCACTGCGTATTCTTTTATTCACCATATGATGCGGACTGTTGTATCTCCATACCTACCGGTGTGGAACTGGACTTCGACACTTTACTAAATCTGAACAGAAATATAGTTGAGGTAGAATTGTGAGGTCTTGAAAGGCAAAGATTCAATATCTCTGTCTCAATTTTCACTAGCATTCATCTCAGACCTCTAATGATAAAACCTGTGACTATACTTGAGCCTGACATATAATTGCGCACTGTGTTTAATGTCGATTCACATCTGAGATGTCAACACACGGAGATCACATATTGTGCTCGATACAACCTTATGTACGATACCTACCTATTTTTGGTCATCGATGTCAGTAAGGAGGCTGTCTTGTCTAAGGGCTTCATACCCGTCACTTTGTCGAGCATATGTGCATTAGGGTAGTAATTCTTGCTCTTCCTTTTCCTTTCATTTGAGTCTAAAGAGAAAATAAACGTGCAAGATGTTTTTAGCACTTAAAATCGTTATGCACCGGTCTCCGCAACATAATTTGTGCTTTCACACTGTCAATTGCATAGCTTCAAAAGGCTCTGCTTTTTACAGAGCGAGATCCCGACCGGCACATATAACACACGATCTGGTAACCGTCAAAACGTCAACATAATCGTATACAGTACAATACGGCTTGCCCGGTGTTGAATAATCGGAACGAAACGCCCTTATGAGCTGCATGACATGTACATGTACATGTTCTTGTTGTATTAAAGGCCAGTTGAACATGTTGGTGAGAAAGGCAACCGTTGTTGGAACAGGCGTTCGTTACTTGTACGCAAGGCGAGGCCGAATCTATTCATAGCTCAAACATGTTAACGTTGAGTATCCAACAGCAACGGTAAACTTATAAACTAACGCTAAAAGTTGAAGTACATCCTTGTACGCCACATACTCGAAGAAGGGGCACCAAAAGACTGAACCTGCATGTATGTTTATCATAATTACACCTCCTTATATTGCAATTGTATGGTAAATATTTATCGTATTCATCATAATAAGGCTGCATCCGCAGATCATTTACTATATGTCAACTAGATATGCGAGCCGGCAGTATCTGTACCGTTCAAATAATATTTTAAAAAGATACACACCCAAACACAACAGTCTAGAGCTACGAAACCACACACAACAACTTGGATTCTCAATATTTTATCGAAACGCTACCAACCCACACACAATCATTTTGGTCGTTTACACAATCACATTACACACTTCTCAACATCTTATCGAAAGACTAACCTCTGCGGACATGTGCGAGCTCGGGGGTACTGAGTGATTCGGTAGTGCTGTTTAGGGAACTCTGCTGACTAACTCTGAATAATCTGTCTGAATCACCATCAGTAGCTGATACATCATCTACACTACCGCAGATCGTTTCCAGTAAGCTCTGTGGCGATAGAGTGGGACAGTGGATGAAGTCCTGACATTATGTGGTTACATGTACGCATATACTAGTCATTAGTTGTAATGAGGTCGTCTACATACTTGCTGATATTATATCACCACGCTGACGCTGGATTGCCTCTGGGCTGAGTGGGGAATAAGAAAGCAAAATCTAAAATGCACAAACGTACAAGTGTGCTCTATTGAACGAAATAGCGGCAGTTATGTCATACATATGTGTGTCTCTAGTGGCACTGTGTTAAACCTGTTTGAACCATGATTACACGCACTGCGGATCTTTATGTGTATCACCCAGGTCTCAATGTACATTGTTTGTATATATACTTGCTACCGATGCACCACAGACTCAGTTTTCAATTAAATCTTTGAAGCCATTTCAATGGACGCTATCGAATAAGATGTAGAAACGTATACAAATGTAGGCGGCATGGTATGTTGACTCTAAATGCGTAATCTGAAGAGATTGTACACTTTTCTTGCTAGCAGTTGTACACATACGAATCGAGAGTGAAAGACAAACGTGGAAGAGCGACGCACTGAGAGTATCGGTATATGGCTCAGTGGCAAACATATCTGTGGATTCAACATACCGTATCAATAAAGCGCTCATGGTCTGACACGGTGAGTGTGCGCGAAGAGCCTTTTCCGGTTAACTCAGTGCTGCCCAGAGACTCGGAAGATATTGCCGTCGCCAATTCAGCGGAACCCGTCCTTCTGTTGAAATGTGCGCGTGTTTAGCGAGTACCAGAGTATGGTCTAGCAACCATGAAACGATACACAAGGTTTGAGCCATATCGTTCTTGCCAACGTATGAAGGGGTAAAACACCAGTATAAATACAATGTCGTTCCCATATATCACCTTGTAGCGTCTGTTTAACTACGTGTACCTTATCACGACGATAGGCCCCTCTGCCCCCACCGCTGACTGCGACCGCCGATGCATCAGACTGTGACCGAGGATTTCAAAGGGTAGTTAATGATATATTAGTAAACTGATGACGGAATAAGCTTTCAGTGTGATAATAGCCATCACGCTAGTAGAGTGCGCACACGCCTCTGCATTAGTAGGCGCCAGCATTCAAACCGCTGGAAGGTGGCGGCGTGTGATTTGACGGCGGTCAGAGTACGGTATTCAATACTGTCTAGAGTGGGCACGTAGATAACCGCATACTCCACAGCCGACACAATTCTGTACGCTCTGGAACTGCGCATTCTTGCGCTAGTTTCACACTGAAGCAAATTCAATCGCGTGCAGCGATTAATACACACAAATGGTTACGTATTGCACAATAATAGCGCAGTATATAGCACAGGCATACGTACACTGATAGCTAACACAAAGACAGCTGGCGCGCATACATACCCTTCCAATTATAAAAGCAACGAAATCTACTCATGGCAGTTTCTGTCCCCTGCTAAACGGATAGAAGCCTTGCATAGACGTGCGAGTCCCGTGCAAACATGAACTCTAGTCACGGGTAGTCTAATTGAGGTCATACGCAACAACTGATCATATGTCGGCATACACAGTCTTAGCCCTGACACACGCCAACAAGGCACCACGTGCCGATAGACGTCGTGCATGTGCACACAATTCAACAACACTGTCAACTACTTACAGGTTCCCGTGGGAGCCAGCGGTGTACTCTTTGAACCGCTCTATCGATCCACACATATTCGTCGGAGACAGGGTGCGCCTTGAGTTCTGTCCAATGAAAGTTGTAGGGGAAACCAAGTCAGTACTGGTATTTGTCTCGACAGCTGATATGGGTCTTTCCTGACGAGTTAAATATCTTCCTGCAGCACGATTGTTGTTGCTTGTCAGCTATTAGTAGCGAGTGTCGTCAGATGGTACGGTGGTTGGTTGGGTGCGGCAAGAGGCTAGATAGTTGCAGGCAACTGCTCACACTATAAGTCTGGGACCTTTCGGTACGAGTAATACGTTTAAAAGATTCTTTATGGGCTTGCCACTATAATCGAGAGACTGAAAGCAGTTGCATATGAATAGTACAAACTTGCTATGGAGTTAATACTCCATCCAATACAAATTGCATCGCAATGTCAATACGGACAAAGTGCATGATTTTGGAATATGTCAATATTGTTTATTGGCCACGAGTCCTTTCAAAAATATTACGCATAATCAGGATATCACTACACACCATACGGGCATATATATATATATATATATATATATATATATATATATATATATATATATACTACTACTACACTACACACACACACACACACACACACACAACAC
>NW_014040121.1:43907-55628 GCF_001186125.1 Sphaeroforma arctica JP610 | reverse complement strand
CACACACACACACACACACACACACAAATATATATATATATATATATATATATATATATATATATATATATATATATCATAATTCCTTTGGCAGGCACATATATATGTATGCGCATAAATTTGTCCCGATGTAGATTTCAGTTCAATATCTCAGACGCACATATTCATTCACACCTGATATAAAACATGGTAGCAAATGAAAATAAGTGTATATATATACGCTCAACATTAACAGCATACACATATGCCCTTCTTCTCATGATCTGGTATACCCTTGACGGAAAATCGGCTGTACTCTGTCTAAACTGGGGCTCTTGGGTATAGTCTGCCACTCCTTTCAGAGCCACACTATATGCGGGCTGCGTTGCATACTTCGACGTCTTCATCACTACCACTGTTAAAGTGGCTTGTTCATGCAGAGGCAGCTTGATAGTCTTCCGTTCCCACTCGTCCATAGCCAGATCTTCAACCAGTAACTACAATAGAAATACCGTGAAGCGTTTGAAAGCACTGTACCTGCTGACACAGGGCTGTATCTCATGGCGACTTTAATATGCTCGTAATTTGGTAACGTTTAGACACGACTCGCCTCTCTTGGCTAGTTTGTATAGGAAAACTCATTTTCTACTCTCAAATAGACATACAGACAAGCGGGAAAACTATTATAGGCTTGTCCCACTGAGGCGCGCCTCTGCTGTATTGTAAAAAGTATCTATAGAACTGATAAGCACTTACCGATATGGTCCCGGTATCGTGTATCTGTTTGCCCTTATCCTTCACCCGCAGCGCCAAAATATCTCGACTACTCACATTGAACTCAATGCTATCGTCAAACACCTGTGTCCATGGGTGGTGACAATGTGTTAACATAGATGATATAGGCCACTGAATGCTATGTTACAAGAACAGTTACATCATGGGATGAGAAGCGTGATGATGTGGTCTTGTCACTTTAGTTGACGAGATATATGTCCAGATGTCATGTTATGGGTTCTAGTGATACCTTGTGCATCAGCGTTTAAGAGTGGCATAATAATAATTGCGATGTCAAAGCCAAAGAAATCGACAAAACTCATCCCACACAAGCAAACTAGGGTAATATGTAGCATAAAGAATCTCTAGTGGTTAGATGTCCATCGAAACCTACATTTTTGAAGGGTTATAAGATAAGGAGTCATACCGGGCTGGTAGTTTTATGTACTGTCTTGGTTCGATATGCGTCCACACCGTTGATTTTGATGGTCACGTAAGTATCCGGTTCTGTGATCGGGTATACATTTGAATGAACTAAAGGTCAGTATAAAAACTTTTGATATGTCTAAGCAGCTACAGAATCGACTGACTGTCGGAAGTCTATTCGAATTCACTATCATCTTGATCGGTCGCTTGAACTGGACGGACGATGGCGGCACTGCCACAGAGTCAATATACCTCGTTTATTGTTCGAATGTGTCAGTAGCATGAAAAGACAAACGCACAATTAAGGTTATATATCATAATTCGTTCTTAAACATTAAACAACGGAACGCTATGAATAACGATACCCCGACAAGGAATAGTACTCGTACAACAACCGTCAGGGGAGTAATAAAGCGCAATTTCGGGTTAAATACACAAAGCATCCTGACCAGATCTATCGGGAGCTAGGAAGTCGTCAACGCCCACTATATCCATGTACACCTTCAGTGGATACGACTGTCTGTCTTTGGTCTGCTTTCGCTGCAGCACTTTCTTGGTATCTGCATCGGTGTGATAAAATACACTGCAGATTCACTACCGACCTTCTCATTGAGAGATAGTTACAAAATTTGTCGAGCTCTGATTTCCGTACTATCAAATAAAAAACGTTGTAGACAATCCTATTTATAGACAGCTGTCAAATGGTGGTCACAAGTCTGTGCTATACATATATGCTACGGCGCTGTATCATACGGATACCAATGCTCTCGTACCTAATTAAACAAATTTTTCAAATTGGGACGCGGGTGTAGGACTCAAATTTCGAATATTACTGCTCACTTACTGGAAGATACACTACTTGTCCGTACACGCGTCGTCTTCGGTCTTGCAAGGGTGTCCATTTCACCAGCGCTGTGTCTGTAAGCCAACGTAACAGCAAACAGTAAGTATCAGTAAACGATTTAGCAACAAGAGGCTGGTCGATGTATAAATGCTTGCGATCAGGGAAATGATTATCGCACAAACATGTACATACAGCTATAGTTTCACACTGTGCCTGGTTACACGCATATGTGCATGGATTACATTTATATATATTTTCTTGAACGACACATGTGGTAGATTTCAGTATATACAACAGTTGTCTGAACATATATACATGCATGCCATACCGATACTACACCTCTACTTCACCATCACCCAGGATTGAATACATAAGCACGCGCACGGAATGCGAATATGAATATTGTGCATGCTCACATTTCTGTAGAATCCTTCCTACAATAGACTCACATTTGTATATCTTCTGTGGAGGGCGGGTCTGTCCCTGACGCGAAGATACTGTTTGTAGCGAAATCCATTAACCTAAACATGAATACAAGGCGGACGTGAGAGTTTGCAACCATATACACTGTACGAACCTGGCTGTATGCGGTCAGAAAAGTGTTGTAGAGTTGTTTGTGAGAAGTATCCCGATGAACGTGCACGGATGTTTGATCTTGTTCTGATGGGAAAAAAAAGGTGGGACCGTGCAGACACCCTCGACCCCACTTAGGACCGACGATATTATTCTCGGGTTCGGATAGCAAAACAGCGTCAAGTACATTCGGGATACGCTTGCCATTGTAGGCTGGGTACATACGTGTCCACACAGTAACACTTTCACGTTCTTGGAGGCAAAAGAGGAATATCTAAGGTACAGCTTACCAGTGTATCGAGGTCACACCGTCAAACACAGGAACACTTGAAAACTGGCCAGACCAGACATGTCTAGCCACCCAGCCCACAGGCGTGTAAAACGTACCGATTTGATTTGCGACACCGTAATTCTTCTCCACACATACATACCTACACACATACATACCGCATACTTCTCCTTTCCATTGACGGGGTAGGAGATACCTTTCCAAGACCGAACGATGGCGAGGTGAGTCTGCCCAGGCTCGGCGAGGCTAGGCGGCCCACTGTCTTACCTACCAACTTGGCTCCGTTTCCAATACCATTGCTTAGAAGACAGGCACCGGAACCGATCATGTTGCCAGTCTGTTTGCCGATGCTGATCACACGCTCACTACTGACCGCGTCGAAGGACGCGGATAGGCCCGTCGCTGGAGATGTACATGAGTGGAATATATACAAGTGATGTGGGCGATGTATCTGAGCCATACTCATACCGCTAACTAAGCATCTGTGACATGTGCATTGAACTGCAATAACTACTTGGTGTATGTGATGAAGTATCTAGTTGTGCCTCGATGAACGAGATGTACTTGTGCTGAAGACACATGATTACACAAGAGGTATATAGCTCTGATAAGTTATCAGTTACGCTATGTGTACATATAACGAAACACAATAAGTAACTTGCTACTTTATCACAAAGTCTACGAATGCAATTCTGCCAGCGGTTTATATATACAAATTAACGAAGAGAAAATTTAAAAAAAGATACCTGAATTCGAGCTATAACCACTGCTTTGTCTGTCGAGTGGTTGGTTTAGTGCCAGATCTTTGGGTGCAGCTGCTGCAAAAGTCACTCCAGCTGCGTAGCGGTGCGTTGTTAGTGTGTATAAATAAAGATTGACTGTTGACGCAGATGGCATACTTTCAATTATGAATAGCTCAATATGGTAAAAACACTTAGAAAATTTTCACCGAACCAGGAACATAACCATACATTGAACAACATACTTTCAGGTAGGGCAAAGACCTCGCATGAAACCATGAGGCGGTGCACTCTGGGAATACTGGAGGACTTCCCCTCGAGATATACCCAAAGACAATTGGACGGGTTATTTAACTTGACATGAGAGTTCTGGTGTATGTATGAGCATCAGAATTTAGGCGGGGGATTAGATACAACTCCTTTTGTAGACGATGAAATCAGGTACATAAGTCCGACTTCGGAATTTGAAGAACAACAGTATGGTCAAAATACCTATCGCTTATACAACAACTACCTGTAGCGCAGTGTGTGTGAAAGTAATGCAAAGACTGAAAGAGCAGTGCAACAAGTAGTCAAACACCCATCTGAACGAGAGTACGTACACAAAAAAGGTAGCATTTTGCGGTCATCTAAATCTATATATACATATACTGATACTAGCTAAAATCAAACCAGTCACTCCCCCACCTGTGCAATAATGTTGCCGAGCGGCACTACGGCAGACGCGATCTTGCACTCGTCTTTCTTTATCAGCTTCAACTTTTCGGTGTTTCTGCATGCAGCATATGTGGAATCCGTTCAATTTGAAATATAGTACGATGTGAATTCTCAAATCCGTTACCACAACAAATTAGTACCCACGACTTAGAAACAACCGGAACTCCAGCAAATGGGGATGCCAGTAATTTCTAGGCTCCTATACACTTTTTATATAACAGTTCCACCAACTAAGACAGACATTTGTTTCCGGACTGGTAACGGTACACACGTATCACATACACATCAAGCAGCTCGAAAGTCAAGGCGGCGAGGTATACATTGGCTAGGGGTAGCCAGATCACCTGGTTGATGACCTGTGTATGAATGTGTATTGCCGTAGTAAATTCGAAATTGTAAATTTCAGAATTGAAATCTTGTTTTTTACAAATTGTGATTTTTCCGACTAGTTCACTAATTGGATATGTTCTGGCTTAGAGACCATATTTGGTGAAAGGGGAAAAGAAACAGAATTGGTTTCATGATATAATATTATGATCCGTAGATTTGTGTGTATGTAAGCGCGCCTGTATTGCATTACACCACTTATAGTTTAGAGGACAAGGTAAACTAAATGACCGGTGATTGAGTATGCCAGGTCGTGAATATGTTTTTGGGGGTTAGGGTTTAGGGGTTTCTCGATTGATATCAAACAAGGGTACTACACTCATTGTGCCGGAAATAATTTATGTAGACACACTCCGTAATACATGGCAGTATGTTGAGCAGCACAAATACACATACCGCTTTAGGTCTGATTGCTGTGAACTTGTAGAGAAGCACATATATACATACTCATCCACATATGTATACACAATATACTGTTGAGTGCTTGGGTCACGCAGGCCTCTGTACATCATCTTAAAGAACTATTCCACAACGAGGCATGTATCAGGACATGCATAGTACGAGATCAACTTACAGGGATTGCTGACCGCTTGAATACGCGGGAGGTGAAAACTAACTTGTCGTGTAGGTACACTCGAAGGATGAGGCTACCAACACCTGCACAATTGCCACATATGTCAATAAATGATGAGTGGTTAACCAAACCATGCTGAATATCTCTACTGACATAGCTTAACACAAGCTTTTATTTGGCAAGTATATCGAGAGATGACGGGTGGACACCTACGATTGAGAGTTTTGATACTTTTTTCACCGATTAACAATAGGCCCGAAACAGTAGAATGCAGTAGATGGATATTACACTCGTTGTACTAGATATATATACATACATACATATATATATACATACACACACACACACACACACACACACACACACACACACACACACACACACACACACACACACACACATATATATATATATATATATATATATATATATATATGTGTGTGTGTGTGTATGTGTGTGTGTGTGTGTGTGTGTGTGTGGTGTATATATATATATATATATATATAGAAAAGGAGGACATTGACGCTATCGTTTGATACTGAAATGCGTCTCTGTAATATTGCGACGCAGTCGTGGGTCTGTTGTATGGAACACAAGTGGGGCCTGTTGTGGAGATCATCAGTTGTACAGAAGTTGTATGCACACGAGATGAGCAGACGAATCGACTAATTGTCGATGGAGAGAATGTGGCCGAGCGCCTTAATTTGGGTATGCAGGTTTTAGCCAGCACATTTTTTTCTGATTAGCATTGCGTTTGCGTGTTAGGTTTGTTCAGTTCCCCTCACTAGTGCTAGGTACATACACATTTAGCAGTAAAATATTTCATGCCAACGTACAGTGTCACCACCGTATCTTAGTAGAGCATGGGAGACAAATAACTGTGTGGCGGCTTGTACGCGCGTTGTATTTAGAATCTCGCGGATTTGGATATGATGAGGATAGGCAGTCTACGCCACGCCTCATCTAAATCAGTAATTAGACTATCCCTTTATTTACTCGTTTGAATTGAAAGTTTCTCAGTTCTTACTCGGATTGTTCCTCATACTTTTGCACATGGCTCACAGTTCAGCAAGTGTCGTCGGACTATGAGCTGGTGGGGTGGTACACTGTGGCACAGACTCCTACCGATGATGAGATGAGTCTCCACAAACAGATGTGCGACCACATAAGCAACCCTCTGATGCTGCTATTTTGGATGTCGTCAGAGGATAAGGCCATCCAAGCCAACTTGCCCGGACTTTATGAATCCATTAGTGAGGTATGCGCTATGAGAGTCTTCTCGAGGGGGTCGCAATTTCATGCATGCTTGATTATTCAATATGTATACGAAGGAAGAATAATCACAGGAAGAACTGCACGATCGAACATCATAGCGTTCGTTGATATCACCTGGTATCATGCATTCTACCTATGGACCCCTGAGGCGGTGCAACAAGTACGCTTGTTCGTATAGTGAACGCCCTTTTATAATCACTGTTTAGCAACGTTTGTGATTTAAAATTTCGTGACTGCGTCGCATGCCACCTTTTTTTACATGCTATGTACGTCACGCCTTTCAACTCTCTCGATTTCAGTGTGGTGTATATATAGCGAAGCTTGGCACGGATGTGGGTGGATATACGGTTTTTGTGTCCAGCTAAATTCACTTCGATCTTGTCGGCCACTGCGATTCCATTTCGTAGCTACAATTTTCTGATGTATCGTTCACCTATTTTTACATACGTTCACAAAGGAATCGGGAGCTATCCATCATCTGGTAAAAGTCCCATTTCGAATGGAAACGGAGGATGCAGAGAACACGGCTCTCAATCATATTGCAAAGAGTGCAACCAGTACCGGTGATGCCAATGATAATAGTAATAAGTCACAAGGTTCGTACGCCTGTATATTATGTACTTCTTGGACCACTCAATGGTTGAGATTGTCGTCTCAAGCACTCTCCGTTTGTACGTGGGTATAAATCACGGGCAGACGCTCGCGAGTGTATGGCACTATCTCCTATAGGTGCCCTTTGTGTCCAGCTACCTGTGTAAATGCGAGCACCTCCTGTCCGGTTTATAAGTATGCCAGGTTCTTTGTTGTGCAGATCCTGTCGAGAAAACCCAATACGTGCGTGATGTGACGGTCTGTTTTGTTTTGGTCAACACCTACTCGTTTGAAAGAGTTTATTGCATACTGTTCTTGCTTGTACACCGATGGGCTGATTTCTTGTGGGCTAATTTTGAATGTGTTGTAGTTTCCTTACAGATGACACAGCAACTTAATGCGATCGACATGCTACATTCGCGAACGAAAACCATCTGTGAGTACCTGACTGATGTCCAGCAAGGTAAGTATATGTAATCGAATTGTGACTATTATGCCTCATCTTTTTGGTGTCCTGCGCCCCCATGTCGGGTGTGTGAGATTTCAAAAGCAAACAGGGTTAGACGCAATTTCTCAGTACCAGCAAATGTGTTGCGTTTGTCCACACTTGTTGTGCTAGAGTAACCGGTTTAGTTCAACTTATGAACGATCTGTCGCCCTCCTCCTGGACATCATCAAGTGCAGATACTTGTTCTGAACATAAGGCTTACATATATATTGAACTGGTTGATTTAAGCCGTAGCTTAGCGGTGCGTTTATAGCGCACATGTCTGTGCAGTATCAAATATGTGGTGTGACATACAAATCCGATCTATACATTATCAAGACTATTTATGCGTATTTCTAGGCTTAATTCAGCACTACAAATATTGGATAGAGCTTTTGGTGTGGACGTTTGCGGCATGAATGTCGGAAAGGTTTGCTGCATTTCGCCATCTCATTTATCGCTCACTGAATTCTACTACAATAGGCAAGGTGAGCTACGATCCAAAAATAGTGCGTGAGATTGCGAATCTTTGCGACCGTCTCCCTGCCCCAATCAGCTCAGACTACCAATCACAGGCTGGAACGGTATGTCTTGGATTGTACCCTAAAAGGGCAATGCATAACATCCTTAGAGTCTCGATTTATCGACTTTTGATGCGTGTGAATCTTTGAGCGGAATCCTGACAAGTATTGGCGCTAAGTTCCTCTGCTATCGTATACCCTTGCACATTGTCAGTACTCCCTCATCCTAACTGCATACTATCTCAATCCGCCAACGTAATTCGAGCCACACTGGTTATGAAGGAGAGCAGCTAAAGACTTTTCACTTGTACATGATGTAGGATCAAAATGACGTGCTTCTAACAATGCTATTGGCCACGTTTACAAAGGGTTGCAGCGCTATGAATCAGGTAATTGGCTTCTGCGATATTCTGCACAGCATTTCGTGGAGTGCTCCAAACTAATGTAGAAGTACTTTGTTTGGTCCGAATTTCTCTGAGATAACGCGTATTTATTTTTATTATAGTCTTTATCAATGTTAATTGTAAATCTTTCTTCCTCGAAGTTTTCAACATCAGTGCAGAGGATACAAGTGGAGAAAAGTATGCATAAATTGCCAGATGTCGGTTTGATAGGCAAAGACAACTTCCCTACGGACTGGTGATGAGCAACAATCACATCCAAGGGATTTTTATCCCCACGTCAAAGATGCTCCGCACTTAGTCAACATCTTCTGAGTCATGTATTTTAGTTATAGTGGTAATAGGTATCCGCAAGGAGGGCTGTAACATGAGATAAGATCCATCCTTCCTGAAGGCGGGTTCACTGCCTCTACCATCCCTCGGGATGTAAGATCCATCCCTACGCTAAAACAGACGCCTATGTGAGAGAAAGGGTCTAGCGCGCAGTACCCCGAAACGTCTGATATGCGAATATGCCTGCCTGCTTGCCTGCCTGTGGTCAAGTGCTAGCTGAGGGCGAGGATCAGATCTGGGACCAGATGTTCGTTTCTCATTTACAGAGGCATAATCCTTAAGGTTTATACGAGAATATAATTTATTTCCCAAACTTGGTGACTGTAGGTAGATCAAAGCTCAAATGAAGTGGCGCAGTGTGGCAGCGGGTATACAATGGCTCTAAAACCGGATTTCGCTCGCTCATCGGATTTGATTGCTGATGTCTCTCGCATTATATCGATATAACATTGCTCGCCTCCAGAGGTTGGAGCTATACAATAAAACAGGTATTTACACTGGTCGTTGATGTTGAGCCTATTTAGTACCATGTCTACTCGCTGACTTATATTGATGCCTGATTGCACACATTTTCTTGTGTATTTCTTGGCCACATGAAGAAAATTAGTCAATTCCACGGTACAAATCATGCGTCCACAATGTAAACAATTATAATTTTTAAAAGAAAAAAATGTTGCTACGAAGGGGATCGAACCCTTGGCCTCAAGATTAACAGTCTTGCGCTACTACCAACTGAGCCACGCGGCAGACGTTCCATTCCGTTAATTTATGTATATAGAAATAAATAAAAATTTCCCACATCCGTATCACGGATTCACGTTGTTTCACGGATTTATGTTTGAGTGATGGCATCATGGTGCTCGGCCAATGGAATTGTCACACAATGGTGTCATCATCGCTTTGCGTCACAAAGGATCGTTGGACTTTCTCGCTGTATTTAAATACATCGGTTGTATGCTACCAGTAGTGTATATGGATACCTTGTACCAGCTCATACACACATTATCGACTTGAGAAACGTCTCTTCGATCAAAATGGGGGTAGAAATGAAGCATAATACTCTTCCACCGACCGACCCGAAGGACTTTGTATTTTTGGGTCCTATTGGCACTGGATTCCTCGTTGGGTTCTTACCATTCATAGTTGTGAGCCTGTACGCGCTATGTCCGGGCGAAACATGCATGAACGTGCAAGAATTATTGTTTAAGGATATACCTACGTTACAATGGAGTGATGTTTACTCGCCGCGAGCAGTGCAGATCTTTTCCTCGTGGATGGCGTTTCAGACTGTGCTATATATAGTATTACCAGGGGACCTCGTAAAGGGTGTCGAACTAAGAGATGGATCTCGTTTGGAGTATCGTATGAATGGTATGTTTTTATGAGTGTATTTATTTGTTTTACCTATTGACACGTGGGAATTTGCCTGTACTAGGTTTAAATTAAAGGCTTCTAGGTTTCAATCCTAGCTCAATCGGGGCGCTATCCATCGGTTCTGAAGTCTCGTAGCGCTATCTTCCAACGGTATGTGTGCTGCGGAAGTTCAATTATATCGAGGAGATCACGGAATCTCCACCTGACTCAAGTGGAATATTAAAGTTCTACGGAGCTGTTTGTATGTGTCGATTTCATTCTGGATTATAGACCATCACCACATACACATACAAGCGGTATCAACTGTCAGAGCGGATCTATGACGTATCAGTCCAAAAATTACGGCCATCCTGGCCAAGAGACCATCCGTACATTTACTGCCACCTATATGTACATAGCACCATACCTATTTTTGTTAGTATTGTCGTTGTAACTAGTATGGTTTATACTGCAGAAGACCTTAAACTCTAAATGCGCGAGCAAACGGGTGCCTTTACGGTTCGCTCTAAATTGTATGCGTAAAACTTTAAATATAGACGTACGTACAATTTCAAGGCTCTCTTTGGGATCAAAGTTGTACTATTTTGGGTCAGCAAGTATGTATTGCGTTCAAAGTATCAAAAAGAAACACCTTCGCTTCAATGTAGTAGTGCGACACATGTAATTCGTGTATTTGCTCGCCGCCAATACTCTAAATATCAATAAATCCACCGTCAATAAGGAGGAGGTCATTCAACGCGCACTTCGAAGAGCAACAGCGGAATATTTGGGTCTATTTCTGCGTATGAATTGCTAAGTCTCTGTGCATACCATGTTTACAACTCAGGCTTTCTCGCATTCTGCATCAGTCTCATCGGGTCTATGGTAGCGCATCAGATGGGCATTATCAACCTGGCCGAGGCATACGACGAGTACTTACCATTGGCTTGCACTGCCATCGCATTCTCGTATCTGCTGAGTACGTATCTATACCTCACATCCTTCATTGGCAATCGAATGCTCGCGGAAGGTGGAGTATCAGGTGAGACTACGAATTTTGAAACAAATGTGTTTTGTGACGAACATGGTACTCTAAATTGATCTGGGATTGGAGAATCTATTCTTCTTGTTTTGTCACGTATCATTTTAGACTGATCAATTGCCAATTGAATATCAAGATGCTTGCCTCCATGCTACCACCACTTTGAGCATCCCATTTTTTTTCTTTTTCTCACAATCTGCGTCTGCGATGAAGTGCCACAGACCACGTACTTCCACGTGCTGACCATAAACCGTATTACACACACACACACGCACACACACACACACGCACACACACACACACACATATATATATATATATAATGTTTATATATCTAAATCTGTATATGTAAATTTACACACACATACATGTATGTTATATATATATATATATATATATATATATTTATATATTT
>NW_014040121.1:39066-43562 GCF_001186125.1 Sphaeroforma arctica JP610 | reverse complement strand
ATATCTCTATATTTATATCATAAATAATATATATATATATATATATACGCATATATATACACTTCCGCCTTAAATAATTACTTACCTGTTGTTCCTCACAATAGGCAATCCCTTCTACGACTTTTTCATGGGTCGCGAGCTGAATCCTCGAATTGGCGACTTTGATCTCAAGGTGTTTTGCGAATTACGTCCTGGACTTATCGGCTGGTGTGTACTGGATCTTGCCATGGCTGCGAAACAAGTACAGCTGCATGGAGAGTTATCCAATTCGATGGCGCTTGTCAATGTATTTCAGATATTCTACGTGCTGGATAGCTTCTGGTCTGAGGTAAGCACGGGAAAGGGAGTATCTTTACGCGAGCAGATATGTGCCTTGGTTCGCGGCTCGTAACATGCTACGGATAGGAAAGAAAATCGGTTTGGGTGTCGTAGTGTAGCTTCATCCTGGTTTGTGTTGGCGGCACGTAAATCCCAATTCCTCTTATCGGTGTTATAGTGTGAAATCGGTAATCCGTTTTGAATCAACCATTCTTGATTTTTAGTATCTGTATTAATACATGACGTTGTATATCATGATATCTTTGGTTATTGTACGAACTGATGAATGTTTGACTACAACTTTGGATGAGTACGTTAGCCACAACACCAAATCCGTGTACGAGTACCGTGTAGAATTTGTGGGTGTGAGTTAATCCAATTTGGCCCTGAATGAGATGCCTCTATTTTCTGTATATTAAGTATGTTGATGTTATCGGGATACACATGATCTTCTATACTGTTTGCATTTTCATCACGCACTACCAAAATCATTATATGTGCTAGTTTAGGGCAAATCTACCTATAAAAAGCAAAGTGAAAAAGAACTCGGTACTTATGGCTATTGTCTCATTTTCATACACACAGGCGGCCCTGCTAACGACCATGGATGTGACTGAAGAAGGATTCGGTTTTATGCTGGCCTTCGGAGATTTGGCCTGGGTGCCTTTCACGTACACACTACAGGCAAGGTACTTGGTGAGCCATCCTCAGTATCTGTCTGTGGCCGCAGTGGTGGCGATCGTTGCTTTGAACGCTGCTGGTTATGCAATTTTCAGGTATGGAATGGTGCATGCTATACAAGCATATGATTTGGGAAAGTTGTCTCGGTTAGTTCTGTCTGATATGTGGCACAGATGTCCTACTCGTACAAACTTATTCTCTGATCTTGATCGACGGTATTAGTTTTCAGATTCTTCTGGCTTTGTTAAGAGGACTCGGCAAAGAATGTCATGAATGTACTAACACGATCAGCCAGGAATCTTGCAGTCGAAAATAAATTAATAAATCCATTTTGTAATTATCTCTTAATCTGCAGATTGTCAAATCGACAGAAGAATCTGTTCCGGAATAACCCGGATGATCCAGCCGTTGCACGTATGTTCTTGAAAAAATCGGTCGCCGCATTTGTATGTACGCGTAATTGGGTCCCTATTTTTAGAGGTGTGCTCTGCTTCTCTCCTTAAAAATCACAGTTTCCTCGATATGCCGCATTGAAACGTCGCACCGCAGCATTAATCCACTGTACTCATATAGACTTACACAGCATTCTTGATCCTGCCTTCACAGACATCGAATACATGAAAACAGATCGGGGCACTCGGCTGATGACGTCTGGCTGGTGGGGTATTGCTCGACACATCAACTACTTTGGTGATATGCTGCAGGGATTGGCCTGGTGTCTTCCATGCGGGTTTGGCCACCAAATCCCCTATTTCTATGCTATATACTTCACAACACTCCTGATCCACCGAGACTTGAGGGATGGGGACAATTGCCAGAAGAAATACGGCAAGGACTGGGATAAGTACTGCTCATTGGTGAAGTCGCGTATTATTCCTTACGTATACTGAGCCGATACTTTATTCTCCGTATATGAGTATAGAGTTGACCGGACTAGTATTCTAGTCTGCACAAGTTTGGTTGCTGCCCTGGTGAGATTTGGTGCAGTATATTTTAGAGTTGCCCTGCAATTGGGAGGGAGATCAACGCAAATCATGCGTTCTTACCACTGACCCTAGCATCCCATCTGCCAAGAATAAGGGTAGGAGGAGGCGTATTAATCAGGCGGTATTCTACTACCGACGCGCTTGCTCGTATCTTTGTGTATACGAGTCTAATGTCAAGTGGCGTGAGAAGCGCTGAGGTGTTTAAAAGAATGAAACGCATTCTCAATTCCTGTCTCACCAATCTCAATAGTATCCTTTATGAGCACAAGCTCCATCACAAAATGAAAAGACTTGTTCTGGTCGGACCGATACTATTGCTTGATTAATAAATAGAAAACAACTTTCAAACTCTGTTTAGACCAATTGCAGTGCACCTATACTATGATAATCGAGACTCATTTCAAATTGCTTCGAAGAATTCAAACAATCTAGCCTGATTTGCTAGAGCGCAGTCTCTAGGTAATGTCTCAAGTGGCACATGTTCTTATGTACATCAATATGTATGCAATGTTTATTTCGTTGTCTATGCCCGATTTGTCATTGTGCAGATTAGGACTTTATGGCGCCGGACATGCATTCATGAAAGCCGATATAAGAGCGCTTTCCATGCGCGAAATTCTAAATGAATGGGAAGGTGTAATCACAAAAGTGGTGCAAGGGAGGGAGGGCCTTACTATAACAGGGAATTTATCCTATTTGAAGATATATTGGCCGGGACCGTATGCATTTGATGTATAAATATATGCCCATGAGGCATGTCTAAATGTTTAAGAGGCATGTTTAAATTGATATTGCTCTGCACGTGCGCATCCCTGTGTGTAGGACCACCGAATGTGAGTGGCTGCTGATGTTGCCAACTCTAGATTGATAGAATTATACGAGGTCGATCCTAAGCTGCAACTGAAGTCTCCATCATTTCGTCAACGCTATCGGGCGCAATCTTTTTGACTCTGCAAAGTTGCATCGGAACAAAACATTCAGAATTGAGTTGTCAGCAGATACAAAAGTAGACGACACGATGATGAAAGAAGAGGGAAAGGACAGTAGGAGCAGCCACTTGTAGCGGTCTCTACACCACAAAGCCCACCTCAAAACAAAACCACACAGATGCTAGCAGAACTTACAGCCTCAATATCAATCATTAGTCGCGATTGCCGCACAGTTCCTAAGAAACATTAGCCCCGGACGTCAATGTAACCCTTGCAAGAGATCGGCATGGGCATACGCACAACCAGACTGGTATATGACAAAATACACTTCTAGCACATACTTTCCAGCGAAGGGTTTGATCGCGCTTTCGTCCCCGGTGCCAATGAAGTTCACATCCCACCCGGAATCATTGTCCACCGTAGGACAGAAGCTGACCCGCCTGCCCTTTAAATGCCTCTCACTATATACGTCGCTCGTAGCCGTCAGCTCAGCATCGCGCATTGAAACTGGTCCAGGTGTGGTCGCGTGTTCGACTTTTAAGTACGCACGAGAGTGTATGGCATGTGCTACATACGAGAACAGAGCCAACCATGTGCCGACGAATGTCACCCAGCACAGGACCAGGCATAGCACGCACACACTCAGGAACAACAGCGAGCCTTGGAGTGCTGCCAGCCCTAGCAGTGCGAAGCCAATAAGCGCGCAGGGACTGTACGAGGGTGTGAGGTGTTGTCCAGGTGATAAGTATATTGGAGAGAGAAGTGGCAAGTCGGTGAACTTAGTCAACACTTCATCGTCAAAAGCGGGTAGATCCATCTCATGTCTACGATGATGAGAATAGAGAATATCTATTTACAAGTGTCCCGGGTATCGTCGATTTATGTGCAGGAAACATGCGCGAAGAGAACAGATAGGATATCGTACTACACATGAGGACATCGATAATTTCTTCACCGTACGCGCAACGTACAACTCTGAATGACGCAAAACTGACATGTCGGTCTACCAGTAACAGATACGATGATTGGTACTCACTGGAGGAGGAAGTATAGCATTGATGAACAAAATCCTAGACACTTACAAAATAGTAAATAAACAGGTGCGTAAACAAGAGTACTGCGATAGTGTACACGTGAGTTTACTGGTGGTTCGAGATGACACAGTTACATATAAAATCATAGAAGTCACAAATCAATATGCATGTGGTCCAAATGATACAACTTGACCTTGACAGAGCATCGACACACCCCAACATATGAAAAGACAGATACATATCTGAACTATGCAAATATATACTACAAATAATATCTGAGAAAAAAACCAACAAACCTAGGTAAATCTGTACTTCAATTAAGCTATGGAACTACATGCACACTATACAACTCTGTATATATATATACTTAATATACATACATATATAAATATATATATATATATATACGTACACACACAACACACAACACACAACACACATACACATACAGATCGTATACGTAATAACACATTTGTATATGCATACATAGTATTTTTATCTATATATATATAACTATTTAGAACTATATATATATATATACTATAGTA
>NW_014040121.1:29153-39046 GCF_001186125.1 Sphaeroforma arctica JP610 | reverse complement strand
TATATATAGTATATATATAATATATTATATATATATAAATAANACACACACACACACACACACACACACACACACACACACACACACACACACACATATATATATATATATATTTACGATTCGAATTCTATACTTGAGTTTGGCTGTTGCACTAATGAGAAAGTAAATTTTGGTTTTCTCATTATCTAACTGTTGGCAGATAATTGAGTTTTGTCTGGACATGCTTAGTTCGAATATGGACTTGTTTTAGTAAAATAACTAACAATATACGATTGATCAATCTGTTGCAGAAAATAGAGAGAAGCAGATTGTTCTTGACTGCTCTAAGCGAGCAGCAAGTACAAACATGTACATATAAGATCACGTTAGTGCATTGATCGATAAGCTTATCGAGGGAGTTCAGATATAGACATACCATACTTGCCACAGCAGTAAGAGAAAACGATGATGGTCGCAAAGGATGGTACGAGAGCCCACCGATCGTACTCCTTGGCGAAGTCAGAAGAATGCATGTTGTGCTGATTCTGCTATATTTTTTCCGAGATGCTAGGATGTATCTACGCATACATCTGTGGGCAACAATGTGTACTTCTATAACGGTCAGCGTACAGATAGTATCCCTGTGCAGTGTACAGGTACCACGCAGTTCTTGTGCAATTAGAATGACCTTACTTGTTGCTCGCACTCCTGGCCCTGCGAACGATAGCAACAGGTATGTACATAGCTTCGAGCGTTCATATATAGCTGCATGACAATTTTCGGATCCAGATTCGATTGTCAAGTATTGTGCGAGTAGAATGTCAAGACGGGGTTCAAGGGGCACCCCCTACCCATAGAGGCAGGATGTTCATCGCAGCAACCAGATTTCAGATTATGAGATAATGTGTACTTCAGGATGGGGAACCCTAAAAAAACTTATCCCTTCATCTCTAACCAATCATATTTCTGATGACGTTCTTCGTGCCGACATTCTCCCTCTATATTACAATAAATGTTGACAAAAAAATAAAAGAGAATCGCCATCGGCAGGCGAGTCCCTTGCCCGAATGCCCGGGGCTTGTAAGTTGCACCTTCTCTTGCATCTTCGTTTTTATTTAAAACAAAAAAACAATTGATTAAAAAAATCACAAACAGTGCAGTACATATTTTTTTAAAAACCACAAGAGTCCTAAATAATAAGAAAAAATCATTTATATTTTTTTGTATTCTAGCTCAGTGTGTCACAGCCCACGGCCTACAGGTCCACAGGATGTCGCGTCGAAAAAATTGTAGTGTATGTACGTGATCGAGCAGCTGACCTAAGAGTTGCGGTTATGTTCCCGAACCAAGTGTGTGTGTGTGCATATGATACTTTTGACTGCTTCTGGAATGAATTGATCGACTATTTCCGAATTCTAGTTGTATAAAAATAATCTTAGAAAACTTCAATATTATGATTGGTGTCTCTGTTTTAGCGCGTGTCGAAATCAATGTTGTCATATATAACCGCTGCCAAACACACTCATCTGAAACTCCCGAGTAATCGAAAGATAAAACAAAAAATCCAAACCTGACTTCCATTACATCCAGAAAGCATCGTGGAGAACCGTGGAGAATGATACCCATAAAATCTTTCATCATATGATCCTTCGCATTGTTGTCAAATATCCGTGATATTGTTATAACCACGCCCAAAAAACTTGGCCCCCTCGTAAATAAAGAATTGCAACAAGATGTCATTGCGAGAGTTCGTGTGAGCTCAAAGCCCAGGAACAAAGGGGCTTCTGGGATCGAATATTGTGCTGATATCGAGTACATAGAGCAGTACTATCCACAAGTAGCAAGCCGATTTATTATTTAGCGCCGAAAGGAATGCCTTCACTTCGCAGGTGATTTGCGTTGGGATATGTGAACCTACACAACAAATTTAGTAAAAGCACAAAAATAATTTTGTAGTATTCGAGTTGTTAATCCGTCCGTGTGCAGTGATATTCGCCAGGCGACGCTGCGCCTGATCAATTATGAATACAGTTGCCCGTCAAAGTGGCATATGTACCACGACACATATACATAATCTACAATAGAGGGTGATTGCAATGATCTACTCTCTTCCGAGTTGCTGTCTTGAAAATCAAGAGGTTGTCAGTTCCGAGCGGTGTATTCGCAGTATAATATTCGAATAGTATTTATACACCGAATCCTCATTAGTGGTGGTGCACATATATCTTGGGCGTGACAGAGTTAAAATACCGTCTGCTCGCTAACAGACTTGATAGACCATCGAACCATCAGGTGTTTTATTTCGCGGATTGACCATGCACAAGCTGATAGTGGCCAAGGTCTTAACCGACTTAGTCATTGAATTTTTATAGATATTCACGGGCGGTGATACTGAGGCCTCTCACTACGTTGGAATATGATGTCGTGATATACACCGGTAATGTGCCGAAGTTGCACTTTGTAGTTGACTAGCGATACAATTTTCCAGTATTCAATGATAGATTCTGTATGTTCGATCCCTCCGGAGTTCCAGAAAAACCGTCCGCGAATGTATGAGCTCACAATCCTGTCATTCGTTTATATGCTTAGCGGTGTTATGCGGTTCAAGCTTGATAGTACGCGAGGCATATGCCACAAAGAACTAGTCATCGTTGAACCCCCATGCGTCGTCACACAGGAAGTCCAGCGGACTCTCAACGGTGGCCTGCTGGGAGTACGTGAATACGTGACAAAACATGTGGTATTGACGTGTATTCAGTTTAATGCAAAATGATAAGTCAAATGCCTTTGTAGTACGCACAAGCAATGTGAGTTGACTCAGGTTCAGTTAACGAACACTACAACCGTAATATCGCATACACAATGCGAGTTAATTGCACATGATTGAACTAATGCAGGGTGCTGACCTATGTTGAAATCTCAACTATTCTTCGCTATCGAACAGCCTAAGGCACTTGAGTTCGTGCTTGCCGTAATGACAAATAAGATTTCAGAATATCTTGACTACGTTTGCTTGCGTATACTCGTGTGCAAAGCTTGCCTGAAAATGGGCTTGAGCATTTCACCGTTCTCCATCTCTATCATGCAATGGAACTCAAACAAATAGTATCGCGTTGCCACTAGCAAACTTGAGAGGGTCATTCTGCAAGTGGAATACGGCTTCAAGGATAAAAAAAATCGCGCTAAGTCAGTGGCACAGATTTACGTCACCTGCACGGTGTTTTCTGTCTGGCTTTTCTTGCCGCGAAAACCGGTACGTGAGGGCTTAGGAGGCTGCACAAAGAGATACAGTAATCATTGGTTAGCTGTCTTCAGGTTGAGCTTAGATACACCGTATTTTTTCAATATTTGATTGTCGCTTTTACATCTCATTAGAGTATGCATTGCATACAAAGTTAGCAGCTAACAACTTCTGGTCATAAAGTGAGTGTGTTTACACACCAACGCTTTGACTTGAAACAAAAGATGTCCGGGTTTACCTCCCGTAGGTTGACTAATAGACGCACATACTGAGTCACGCTGAGGTGTGAGAGAAGATTCCTTGCGGAATTACACAAGCATCTTGACAAGAGATTTTTAACTTGGTACAGAGAGCACGAGATTTATGCCAGAGACATCCTACAAACTACCGTTTATTTATTTGGAGTCAATTAGGGCATGCGCTATTGAGGTAGATTTAAATCTGCGGCCTAGTTGTTGAAGTCCAATAATCTGATAAAGCCAACTACGTACAAAGTTCAAAAGTGTTCATAGACACTGGGCGCTAAAATGATAACTACACGCGAAGTAAGGTGTACTTACTATTGTGCTTCACAGTGATTAGTTAACAATAAAACAAATCAATTATACTGTCTCGCTAGTTCTTCAGGTGATGATCGTACACATAATTATTTATACACGGGACACAACCATGCCTGTACGGACAGCTGCATGTCTGATGAATGCGTTCATTTGAAAAAGACATACACACTTACTGGATAAATTTTTAAACCGTCTTAAATCTTCCACTTAAACTCATATAGGCATACATACGTTGTTAGTCGCAGCTGTGATGTCACGGAAAGGCATGACTTCCGGTGTACCTGGCTGGCGGGTCTATATTGTTCCATACTAATAAGTTAGTATGATACATATAGGTGCGGAAAATAGCTTCCCTGTACGCATGTTACTTTCAAACTCGAATACAGGTTCATTCTGATACAAACATTTTCCTGACTCTTGAGCTCCAAAGCTTTTAAGGCATTCTTCTTACCAATATTTGCGTTTTTCAGCATACATATGATTGTTTGATAAGATCTTGCCTACATTCCGATACATTAACTACCTAACTTCCGGCTTGTTACATATTCAGTGCAACAAACATATTTACAAATCCTTATACGAATTTTGCCAATCTGACTCATAAAATTTGTGATCCGAGACAAGAGTACAACAGTATGCAGCACCCTCAGAAGCTCTCTGAACTGGATAGAATATTCAATTGCGATATTCAACAAAAGCGCATAAAAATAAACAGCCTCAAATGTCGGACCAATACCTCGCTAGAAGGCGTTTTGCGCTTGGCTAACGGTGGCCGGTTTCCGCCGCTTGGGAGCTGTATGACATAAACAGAGTTTTATGAAAGTCGGTATCGTCGAAGCATTTGTTATATCTCAAAGTTGAAGTAGCTACTGTGATTCCCTTTTTTTTTGCATTTGGTCTTCTGAAAGGTGCCCTCGATGCGAATAGAGAAACAAAGATTCAAAAGCTAGATTACGCGATACTTCACACTTCTACCCCATCCTTGGAAATACAAATACATTCCTCCAACATTTTTCACCGATTTTTCCTTCAGATGTTTGCGGAAGAATGTCCACATACACACAGGTAGTTAAATCGTTCCGCACTCCAGGAAGATGCACACACGAGTCTTGCCGGTTACATTCGATCATCAACTAAGTCTGGTGTTGGAGGTTCCAGATGTACCTGAAGGTTCCACATGACCAGTGATTTGCAGTATGCAATGTCAACCTTTAAGTGACACAACCGGCACCAGACAGTACACACCTGGATAGCCCAATCATCCTCCGGCGCCTGATTTTCTTTGTCATCGAGGATCTCGGCCGCAGAGCTATCACTCATGGCACTATCACCATTGCCATGATTGTCATCGGCCTGCAATGTATACAGTTCATGTCGAGTGAGCAATAAAAAAGATACATTTGAGATCGAACACGCATGGGCATGAGCACATTTGGCTATCATGATATACGTTACATGCAAAATATGGACGGGGTCATCCAAATACTTTTCACATGTGTAGGAAGGTATGCATGCCACTACTGGGTTAATCCGAATGTATTTTTTTTACCGTTACACAAATTTACACAAGTAAGAAAAAATATCCTTCGTCTTGGACGGATCCGTAGCCTAACCTCAGGAATATACAATCTTATAACTGCACCAATCGGCAATCATCTTCGCACTCAATCTCTCAGCGGTGCCATAGCACACCATATCGAAGGAATTACGCACCCATCTTGTCGACTCACATCTTTTGTACATATTGATAAACATACAGCTTTCGCCTTATCTTGCACATCTTTCTTTGCCTTCGCTTTGGGTTTAGCCGAGCTCTTGGACGGACCCTTTGGCTTTCTGGGTGTCTTTCGGAACGTCTGAGAGGTCGTAAGAGATTTTATTATCAGTATTCAATCGTAGAATTACATTGCTTCTTTCACCCTAACCTCGCAGCATGTGTTCTGGTCAAGCACGTACATCTGTCATAGTACTCATATAGTTTTCGGGAACAAATTCATAGTCGATAGCAATTGCCCATAACCCTATGTTGTCGCAATTAACAGAAATTGCTGTCGTACTGTTCAGATTTTCAGATTTTGTCAAAATCTTATCTTGATAAATCAGAAAATATAAACAAATCTTCATGGAAGCCACCTTGCCCTTGACGGCTGCAGTCTTCGTCTTCACTTGTACGGGCGGTACAGGAGAAGTTGAATCTTCAGAGAGTGAGGTGATCATGTGGCGTTGCACAGCCGCGCTCCTACGTCTAAAGAGCGAGGTTAAAGGGGCAAAAGCGTAATAGTACTGAGAGAGTGACGAGGTATATATGAGCCATAAAGTCAACGCTTGCAGTCCCTATACTTGAAGACTTAGAAACATTATGCAAGACGCGAGTATGCGTACACAAGTACATGGATGCGAGAACATGACAATTTTGTGTGCGTTTGTGCTTGTGTGCATATTTGGTCGAAACAAAAGTATGTGTACATGTCCATATGACGTTTTTTTGAAGATATTCATATACAATAAGATTTATTGATATGAACATAGACCAATAAACGATGACCGGCTATAATAATATGTACATGACTATATGTTAGTTACGGGAGTACCTGTGTGTTCATATTTATCATTGCGTATTCATATGGCATATGCGACAATAGAATGCTTTTCGCAGTTTTTCGCGCAAAATGCGTACCTGGGACGGGATGTAGTCGCGGTTTTTGTACCCTTGCTACTTTTTTGCCCCACACTCGCCTCACTTTTCTTACCGCCATCACCAGTGATGTTTGGCAAAGGGTGTAAGGCAGTATCGGCTGACTTACTGCGAGATCGTACATTACCCTTAGGTTTGGTTCTGGCCTTCCGTTTGGGAAGTACGTCAGACGCAGTGGTCGTGGCGGTTGGGGGTACGCTTGTGGGAGCTTTCGGCGAGTGAATGTCCTTTGTTATATTGCTGTAAAGCGTGTAAGCAGACCAGCTATCGTGAATAGAACGAAAAGATGCTTGAAGCTATCGTTAGTTGATAAAACACTGCTGGGACGCCGCGGGGACTGAAAGCGCATAATTATAGGGGAAATTTACTTGTTTATATTCAGACATTCTGATTCGGGCCTATTGATTATTTTGTATAGGGTCTCAAATGGGCAAAATCCATTCCAGCCGAAAAAAAAAGGCGCCACCGACGATTTTTGGCGACGGACAAAAATCGGTGATAAAGTCGACAGAGACTTAGAAAAGCTTACGCTTTCAGTAATAAAGTTGATGGTTGTACTTCTAAATGAGTGAGTGCGATATAAGTTTTGCTATTTAAGCAAAGACTACACTACATGGGTACACCATATGTGTAGATAAGAAAATCGTTGAACTCATATTCAAGAAATGAAAGCGAATAGCAGTATTCGGCGCACGGATTACCTCGTATTCCTCTCATTTACGACTCATAAACATAAGTTATCGTATAGTGCATACAGTTCTGTTGCCGTCGGTTGGTCTACCGTGAACGTGTCGCGAGGCGGATTATCGATAATAACGGCGTCGGGTTCGTTAGCCAAGGTTTCGCCCGGAACGTCCAAAACCATGTCCTCAGAATCCGGATTTTTTTCTCGGGAAGTCAATCCGCTGTCCCGTACTACTGCATTCCAATCCGTATCCTGCTATCGACAACACGGAAAAGACCAACACAGATAATCAATTTTTCGACAGGACAGGTCGCGTAATATAGACATGTACGGGTGGCCGATATGCAATCCTAATAGTGTTCACTGGCGGTTTCAGATGCCCGAGTGGAGGTATCTAAATGAAGAATACACAGCCACAAAGAATGGAGTAGGTAATTTTATCGATGCAGATCTCTACCTCATGGCCAAGATTTTCAAGGAGACAGATACCCATCAGTGATACACGGGTTTCTCACATTTCTCGGGGGAGTACGAAATCTCAGGATTCTGACCAAGACCGAATCAAACAAACATCGAATAGATCGTTCAGGGGCAGGAATAGCCATCATATTCGATTAATGGAAAATAAACCTTATTACAGTCTCAAAACAGACCTATACTCCCACATTAATGCCTCCGAATGTTATTTCAACATTATTGTGCGGCTGAGGTTGCCCACCACCCCTGAATCAAGAATTTCGTAGTCTATCCTCCCAGGTCACAAAAGTTCTTGAACTCTCACCCAGCTGTGAAATCACAGCCTGTCATGAAAATCGACAAAGCCACAAACACACCTCCCAAAATATAAAACTAAATATATATATATACACAAGATTGTTCATATAACCTTCCAGCAGAAGTACACAAACCTGGCTGTGGGCATGGCGCAGTTGGTCGCGCAAGGTTTCTATCACAGACTCCTGTGCTAGTGACTGCTGTTGGAGCTTATCTCGCAAAGCAACCGCAGCCTTCTGCAGAATGAAGAGTGTAATTGTTCAACGCACAGGGTTACAAAGGATGCGATATTTGCGGACAGGATAAAAGTATGATTATGTACATCTCGAAATCGGTTTGGAGCTTTCAGACGCAAACTTTCTTCATTTGTTGATCATGACACCTCCTGTTTCAGAACTAATGAATCTCTACTTATTCGGTCTATCATTGTATTCGTTTCAAACGCTTGTGCGTTATAAGAACTACCACTTTTAACTACAGAAGCGAGAAAAACATCACACATACCATTTCACGTTCGGCTTCAGCAACGCAAATTCTCATATTCGAAAGCTCAAGTGCGGTAGACTCCGCACGAAGGTTGCCATCTCTACACTTTGCCTTCAAGGCCATTTGCTGATGCTGGTAGTATGATTTCAAATATTGAATATGGTACTATACTTGGAACTATCACCGCAAGACGCATGCAAATAACATGAATGCAAACAAAAATGTGCAGTCTAGCACGTGCCTTGAATGTTTTACGCAAAATATCGAAAGCAGTGAAACCTTACTATAACCATGATGTCACAGCGGTGGATTGGTAATAGCACTTCAAAGTTGAACTTACTTTTACATCGCCTTGAAATGAGACTATCCTAAGGACCCACATTATAGTGGGTACACATACACTTCGAATCATACGGGTTATGCCACTGTTCATTTACATAATCCAAGCTATGTACACACTCGTCACATTCTATTGGACTCACAGAGAATATACCAGGAAAACACATACCACTCTGCTGTCAACTACCCATTTACTTCGCAAATACAATTACTATCTACACACAGCTGGTTTTGAATATAACTAAGCACTCTTATTGTAGAGCATCTAAAGTTGGGTTGTGAATTCTCTGTACTCTACACTGAAAGTTGGTCCGTACGTGGACGTGAAGTATCTGGACAAGGTAAGACGAACGAAACTGGCGGGAATCGAAACCATTCCAACCAAATTCGATATATACGTGACTGCAGAATCGCCGGTGAGATATTGAAGCTTTGACGACAAAACAATGCCCTTTTAACCAAAAAACTATCATCCTTCAAATTAGCAAAGAAATGCGCGTAATGAGCCGGAGATGCAATGTCACGAAGTGTCACAGAAGGTGATGAACGCTGCTTACTTCCAAATCATTGATGCGAGTGTCTTTTTGTTGGATGATACCCTGTACATATATTAAAAATGTAGAAAAACATCGATTGTTGCAAAGTAAGACGATGTCGACTCAGCTTGAATATACACAAAAGCACGCTGACCAAATGATCATGAGAATTCACATTTACTGTTTAGATGCTCATTGGCCAAAACTACTTTACGCCAAAGTACAGAAATAACAAGAATCTCGCTAAAACCGGTGTGCAAGCAAACAATAACTACAGCAGTTCCTTGCAGGCCCTGCACGCTACAGGGCGTAAATCGGCCGTTCTGCTAGATGGAACATACCTGTTGTGCCTTGTTAGTCTCGTTATAAGTCACCAGCAGCTCCTCTCGGGTGGTTTTCTCAGCCAACAGAGACTGCAGATACATTTCAAATTGGATAGTTTAGAAGGAAGCATGGTTCTAGTGAAGTATATTGAGTAATAAATTTGTATCCACGTCGGAATCTTGTCTAAATCCTTATTCACACACACACACACACACACACACACACACACACACACACACACACACACACACACACACACACACACACACACACA
>NW_014040121.1:10303-23084 GCF_001186125.1 Sphaeroforma arctica JP610 | reverse complement strand
ACACACACACACACACACACACACACACATATATATATATATATACTTATATATATATATATATATATATATAACTGTATAATTGTATATATATATATATATACACACACACACACACACACACACACACACACACACACACATATATATATATATACATATATATATATATATAAGCACAGAGTGGGTAATATGATTATGCTTTTCAGCGCTTTTCGTGACAGAAAAATATCACACAGATATGTCTATGTGCAAATATAATTCAACTATGCATACGTATATAGCACATGCCGTTTGTATAATTGGTGGTAAAAAGAAGATTTGACTGATAGACTGACCACATTGTACCTGCGTGAGAAGATCGTACTCAGACTGAAGTGAAGCCGTGCCCTTTGCGTTAGTTTGCAGCAAGATTGCTTGTTCCCGCATATTTTCTGATGTAATCGCTACCGTACGATCCTTCTCTGACAACATAAGCTGCATCTGCTCGAGTTCGGTGCCCTTGAGACTCATTTGAGTCTCGAGTGAGGCTACAAGAGCCTTCTGTTGCGACAGATCATACTCAATGGCGGCTGATTGAGAGATTCACAGCGAAGGGATTTATAGCGGAATACGAAAAACCGGGTTGGAACGGGAAAAAATTATACAACAACTTCCATCTAAACTTGAAAGTCGAGGTTAGGTGTATAGTAGGTGGAAAGCATAGCTATATACGACTTGTGGTACTTAGTTTAAAATTCCCCTACAATACACACAGGTGAAATAGTATATTACACATAATCTCATCACATCCATGTCTAAAGACTCACATTTTTCCTGCTCGAGCACTCTGCGCTGCTCGCCGTCGGCAAAGGCATCCTCTCGCATCTTCACCAGATTAGCCTCCCGATCTGATACCTGTCACGAGTGTTGAGGTGACAAGCATAAACATTGAAGGGACCAGGGTACATGCGAGGACGTAGAATTTAGAAGATCGCAATATTATGCAACATGAAGCTGAATGGGACCAAATATGGGCTGTTATGGAGGGGAAGCAGTATAATTCAACAAGCTCGAAGAATGTGGGAGGGAGGAGGGGGAAAATAACACCTGAAGTGGCTGTAAAGGTGAGAGGGAGGCAATAGAATACAACATGAGGAATAAACTGAAAACAAGCGACATCGTGCTAGTTTTGAGGAGAGGAAGGTTGAAAGGTTTACGATGTTCTGAATGCAACGAACCCAAAAAAGCACCTAAATAGTTGCAGATAGCCAATGGTAGTCTGCAATCAACCATAGATGCAATAGAAATGAGGATATTTAACGATATATTTTTTATTTTGAAAGGAGGGAGAGGGGGGGAAAAGAGAGGATCTGAAGAACACAATAGTTCGAACAATGAAACCAAACGACACTTGTAGCAAACATATAGATTGCGGCTACAGGTGTGATATTTAAATCAGGTTAAAAATTTGAAAACCGACGAAATTGGATAAAGTGTATCGTTTAAAACCTGAAACGTGGAAAAACTCGCAGAGTACCGAGAGATGAAAAAACAGTGTTGTTAATAGCCATAGACCAGCAGATATGAAGATACGAGCATTAATCTGTGGATATGCAGCAAGCACGGAGCTACCCCGCCATTTTTAAATGATTTTATAATAGGCTGAGAGCTTCTTGCTTCAATAAGCGGTCCAAGTGTTGAGAAAAGGGAAGCATGAATGATGCCTCGTATGTATGTAGCACACACGCGTGGCTCTTTGGAGCCCTTAATCATGTCAGGAAAATTCTCTCGTACTCGATACTGAAGAATAAAGATACATATGATAGAACTGATCCGTTGTATAAGCAAATTCTGATGGGTGCCCTAGAACTATATATCGGTGATCGCATACCTCCATTTCAAGGGTAGCGACGAACTCTCTGCTCTTCTCGAGCTGGGTTGTCAAATCTGCCAGTCGCTTGTGCAGGCTCTCAACCATCACTTTGACTGATGACAGTTTTCGAAGATACGAAAGCATCATCATCTATGCTGATATACCATCCACTTTCAACAATTCCGCACACTCTCAAATAGTAGCCGCTTCGAATCTCCTCTCTCATCACTTTTGCACGATGTGCTGTCGCGCCGTTGTGCTAAACTATTTCAAACCGCATCACAAACCTCGATGTGCCTGAGTGCACAATAACTAAACATTCTGCTATTGAAGCTTTAAATGTACCTGCCGCCCGTGGTTGAGCATCGACTGTCGTATAGTAGAAATGATGCTGAATACACTGATGAGCGCGGGAATCAACTTAAATGCATATCACGACAAACTCATACAATTATGTCCACACTACACGGTTTGTGCACCTTTCAACTACATCATATTACCAGAACATACATCACACATCGTATTGCCAGAACATACATAACTTGCAAATAATGTAATTTGTGTCTTATAGAGTCCCCGATCACTGCTGTACATTCCTGTCGGCAATCTGAATAACATACACGCCGCAGATTCTTTTTCCCTCGATTGGCTCAGTTCAGCAAAATCCTTGGACAGAGTTTCAAAAGCTACAGATCGATAGAGATACAAATTAAAGAAACAGGCGCATGAGATAGATAAAAATATACTCTTTATGTCAGAAAGGGCTATCTTGCATTTTAGTACATATTGAAGCGATAAAGTTCTGATAAATACAGATACTCGATAGGTGGCACGCATGCACGATGTCATCGACGCATCAAAGTCACTCAACCACACCGTAAGGAGAAAACAGTTGCATCGACGTATTGAAAAACCATAATGAGTACATGCAGGATACTTTTACTGATAAAGTTGTCAGTGTAAATGCTACATCATATTAGATGGATGAACAATTTTCTGATTCTGGAATCCTGGTTGGCTAGTTTCGACCTGTTGTATTAATGGGATCGAAGTATTCGATTGGGCTTGACTTACGGGTAACCAAACAACTTTGTCTTAAATCCGTCCACTCACGTGTTGGTAATACTACAACATTGAAGAAGGTTGTGCATTCAAGACACAAAATAAGCATCTGAGATAAAGAATATACAAAGAATATGCCTTTTTTTATGTACGGAACAACTTGAAGTGTACTTATATTGAATCAAGCAGCAGGTTTACAACTTTCGGCACACATTTTAGTTCTTTACTTTCTTATTGAATATGAATACAGAAAGAATAATACTACGAATAAAAGTCCCTTGAACATGCACAGTGAAGCGAGTTTTGTCCACACAAATATGATAAATTTACGCAGAGCAATTGGTATATTATATCTATGCACAGGATACATTCACGTGCTCTATACCAACTCGAACCCGCTTGAGCTCGCGTTTGATATCGTCTTTGTCCTCCTCTCCTGTTGGAAGGGCCGGTGATATACAGATAAATCGATATTGCAATTTTCTCAAGGACATATAGCGATACTAACGCACTAAATAATCTGCAAAATGTAGTGAGAACGAGAGACGTACAATAAATCTAGATCTTGGGGTCGAGTACAACTTACTCTAAAAATCTCCCAAGAAAATGTACTACAAGCAGTGCCTAATATAATTCAAGTGCGATGTGATATGGCAATCAGTGGCATATTTCACATAGTTGAGTTAGTAAGTAATCTCGCTGTGCCAACTATGTATTGAATTCGGGCATGAAGTTAAGCAGCGGCAAATACGATAGCATGCCCCTTATGTTGAGTGGTAAATACTAATCTAGAATCCATTTATCTTAATAGCAGAAGAATAGACGACCAATTGTGTGCCTCAAATTCATGGAATTTCAAATATATACACAGCTATACTGGCTTTTCTCTGAAGTCGACAAATGAGTGGCAAGCGAGTAATGATACATGTTATTCTAGCAATACCTAGTGGTATAGGTTGAAATAATTCACAAAAGTATTGGTGCCAATTACATTTGACAATAATAGATAGAAACTAGTCAGTATATATAAAAAGCAAACCCAGGTTTTAAAGTATAAACGGTAGGAACGAGAGGCAATACAATCGATCAGCATATCCCCAGGCATCCTACCTTTTGCAATCACCTCGTCGATGTTGGACATCTTCTCTTTCAGACTTAGGCATAACGTGTTGATACTCTGGATTCTGTATAGTGTGGAGGAAACGAGCTTCGTGTGAGGCTTTCATCTCGAAATGCCACAGTAATATAGTTCAGAAAATAATCGAATTCAATGATACTGCCAAGGAACAATCATGTTTTGATCAGCAACGAGAACATGCTCCATATTGGTAACCAACAAACTGCCAGATAAAAAGCGCAAAAAAACATGCTTGCCTAAATTGACAAACATATCGTTCATGTTTCGATTGTGATAATAGACGAACTGCATTATGGTTTGCTGGACAGCCGATGAACGTACAGTATCGTTTCCAAATACTGTGTAACAACAAATTTCAAGTTAAAACAAACCATGTCGATTACCCAAACGAAACGAGATCAAGATATGCAGTACTCACATACTTGCGTAGAACCTCGTCCCTTGACTTGAGCTCTACTTGTAGCTTACGCTCGAGATGTCCACACCGCTTTTGCAGCTCTTGCAGTCGCGAATTCTGCTCCTTCATTTTGACCTCATATTCGCCGATAGTTTCGTTCTGCAATCGTCATTTGACAGAAAGAACTATATTTTATGTGCATGTATTTATATGTTTACTATTTATAACATATACCATATGTATTAACCGGCGTGTGGGTGCGTATGGGTATGTGGATGAGTCATATGTATGTGCAGAACATGACAGTAATTGCTTAGTTCTATCTTTCTCAGTAGTGCCTGGCTGAACATGCCTGTACTATTCCTCAGGAAAGTCTATTTAGAGTGTCGATGCGGATAACCTCCCGGGGTACATGCTACAACGTGTATAAAACTGACGACGCTATACTATCCGAAAGCACCAGACAAAGTTTGTATCGATTTGTATACGTAATTCGTATGCTCCACTAGCGCCTAAGCGTGAAAGGCAAGTGCTTTGATTGACACATCGATAGATCGATACAAGTTCTACGCACATAAAAATATTATATGCGTATACATATATGGAAATATACACTTGAGTACCATAATCAGAGTGCACATACCTGCTGCGCAATCTTGCACTCACTCTCCACGTGCGTCTGCTTGAGCTTCTTCATACCCTCCAACAGAGCTCCAAAGGATTGCTGTGGCTTCTCAAATGTTTTGGTCTTCGTGTACAGTGCATGTGTCTGTATATGACCTGGTGCATGGGACTGTGTTTGGGCTTGAACTTGTGCCTGTGGTTGGTGGCTTAGAGCTTGTTGACTCTGTTGTATTACTTGGGGTCGCAGTTGATGACTCATGGTGCCAAGTGTGGGAGGCCGCACAGCCGTTCTGAGCGTGTCATGCTGTTGTTTCCCGGTGGCTGTTGGGACAAGTTCTATAAACAAAATCGATTGCGACCACCAGATAGAGATAACAATTTGTCAGCATCAGTATTTCCAGTACATTTCATGACAGAGACACCATATTGCGTTGATACCAAAAAATTGACAACCATCCAGTATTACTGCTTGAACAATGTCAAAGATATGTACGAAGATGCACATGCACATGCACACTACAGAAACTAGCGCACGGAAAAGCGCACTTGTCAGGTCACTCACGAGATTATGCACGCTGGAAACATAATATCAAAACAATACTAAACCAAGAACTTGGTACACATCGCTACCTTGATACATCAGCTGTGTAAATTGAAATCCGATGACATCTGCCACCAAACTCTAGAGATGCATGTAATGTGACAATATTTCGTAATACAATTACACGCATGTGCGTATGCACGACCAACGCAATACTCACACGTACCAGCCGATTGCATCGCGGCCTGCTGTAGTCCAGGAGCCAACTGCGCACCTACACCTGTACCCGCGCCCACCAGTGCTGAGCTCTGAGTCGCACTCACCCCCACGTCATGCCTATTCATCTCCGTCTGTTTTTGCTGCTTTTCGCGCATTCCCATAGCCACATCTTTCGCGTGCTGGACATATGCGTACGCAGTAGCATTTAGGCTAGTCGAGTGTGTACGTGTGTTGCCAGCGTTTGTTATCCCCTGTCTGTGTGCGGATGCATTTCGACCAGAGATGGGGTTTGCTTCACCCATATTGCCACTAGTAGCTGCACTTGGAGCACCCGAAGCCGCCGCAAACGTGGGTGCCAGATTGCGACGGATCTCATTGGAGTCTCGGGGTCGCTGTCTCTCGTTCATATTGTCACAATCTGCTGCGGAGAGTTTGAGTTATTTTCAGAGAAAACTGAATAAAAAAAATATAACTGTATGAGAATGGTTGAAAGTGGGTGTGGGAAATCAAGGTTTAGCTTCGATTTGGACTGTAGTGGCCAAAGTCGCGTAAATAATACGAGATAATTCGCTGTGCTAGTGCAATCACAGGGTTAGAATGAAATAAGTTCAGGATCCGGGAACGTATACTGGAGTCAGTCGTGGGTGATGAATTCTAGCACGTAGTGAATAGGAGAATAACTGAAATCACTAGCACTACGTTTGATAATCGTGTGTCCAGCTACGGTGCACCAACGATAACTCCGCTACTGATGGGTTAAATGCAACGATACAAGCAATTCTAACATTATATGATAGCTGAATCTTGGAATGTTACATAATACCAAGACGGAAAATCATAAAGAACACACCAGAGGTGTCATTGGTAGAGTGTCAGATTGCACTTGGTTTTTTAAAGTCGGTGCGACGGAACCAAGTCGGGGAGTATCGAAGAGAGCTGAAATTCGTGAAGGGTGGGTTTGGCCACCTAGTCATTAGACACGATAAATGTAATTCTTAAGCAAATAAAATCTCACACAAAGTGTAAGTGCCAACTCATACTCATTGAAGATTCGTGAAGACGTCAGGAATTCCACCAGTTCGTAAGATATCAATGGACAGTGCTATCCTTAGTGAAGTTTGAATCCATGGGGGTAAAGTACAGGAAATGAGAATACATATTTTGGTGAACGATGGTGTCTGACTATACTATAGTAGTTGTCAACATGTTTCAAAGAATGATGAACCGTGTCTGTTTTCTGTTTTCAAAAGGGCAATGGCCTTTCAATATAAATCCTAACAGAGCTCAGCTCAAGGCGTACTTCGTACAATGGATAGCAACACGGCTGTTCTGCAAGCTTTACAAGCGCAGAAAACCACTTTCATAGTCGAAGATACTGAGGAGAGTTTTTATATAGGTGTTGTCGTCGAAACGAATATATTCAACAGCTAATTCAGTCAAAATCCTGGTCGTGCTGGAACGTCATTGCTGACAATCGAATCACCGTGCATACTACAATATATTTATTTGTTTCGATACCCAATGCACCACTTCACCCTGAACATACAGCAAGCAAAGGAAGCACATCAATATAGCCCTTCAATTTAATCTAGACACACCATATTCAGCATCACAAGCATCACTGACACGCATGGAACGGATACACACAAAGAATAGCTGAATATATAGAGCTACGCTCCTAAGGTTGAAATCGTTCACAATCCTTGCACAACTGACGGCGAATCTGTACAGAGCTTTCTAAGCCATCCCGGAGAAAAAGGGGGCAAGTCTAGATACATAGATCAATTTTTTTGTTCTCTGTGTATCTCGAATTTCAGGAAAATACATAGAAATAGCCAAAACACACAAGCCCATTACAAAATACTACTTAATGTTTTTCGAACAAGGCATTTCGAACTAATCCCCAGTACATGGAAACTACGAAACTATATACGCGCATCGAAGAATACCATTGGGTACCCGTCGTCGTATTCATCTCACCTACGCACGTATAACGATTCTAAAATAACTCCTAATTCTGGCGGATCTGTTCCCAAACACATATATGCTGTCACGTTAAGCATATGGTAGAGACTCTTCAATGAAATAGTACAACAATTTTGGGATATAACTTCTGCAAATTGCTTTAATAGACCACACGATATCATGGTATATCATAGTGAAAAGACTATTATATGAGATAGAATTGGCACACCTCGTTTACTTGCTCTTACTCGCGCTGTCGATTGTGTCTTTGAGACACGCTCAAGCGAAACTGGCAATATTGTTTTTAGCCCTATCGCAAACGAGTAGGTCCGTTGGTACTGTACCCCACTTACAGTGACAGAGCTACACCATACAGAATACCGTAAGTACTTACTAACGCATGCTACTTAACACGTGCGTGTGTCTTGTAAGCTATCTGCGAAGGTGTGGTGACTGGCCTCGTATCTTCTGATATATGTACATAAATTTTTTGTAAGGTGCCACTTTCGTGTGCGTGTTGAAGCTGATTATAAAATGGCGCCTAATTTTATTTTATCCAAAAGCGGAAGGATTCAATTTGTACATGAAATTTGAAACAAGTGTGATCAAGCTCAGAATATGTTTCAAACTGATTCTTCATTGCGTACTAATTATGGCACATCTCTACGATAGAATTGATTTACGACAATCATAAAAGTTTTAGTACAAATAGTTATAAAATCATGAAGAGTAAACAAAATGATTGGCTCAATTTCACGCTCAAGCCTCAACTCTAGGCCCTCAACAAGTCCTCAACTCCAAACGGAAATCCAGGGCCGACAAACTTTTGTGGGGGCTTGGGGGCTTTGGCACTTTGGCTCGAGTCTTGCCTATCGCGAGAGAAGCACAGCCCACAAACCTAACCTCATCACGTATTACGTTGCAACGTTTTCAAATGAAAAAGTAAAAGTAAAAAGTTAAACTTTTTCCTATATATTCGTAGTCCTAAAGCTACCCATAAGAGCACTGTTCAGGTCAGAGTTTTGTCCTAACCACATTACCTAACTATTGCCCGCCCAACCATCGGTTCTGGAGACTTGAGCGTTGGTTGAGCGTTGTCAAGTATATTAGCCCGCTACACTGTCCCTTGATATTGACGTTGTTCATATTCTAGAAGTTAAGGTATATATAATTGATAGAGATATCTAGGATTTACAGTCTACAGGCAACAGGCTACATAGTCTACCAAAACGATTAGTTTTACTTTTATGTGTTCTTAGTGACTTAGTGCCTAGTGACTAGAGTGACAACTTCACGTTTACAAGTGCTATATTGTCAGATAAAAAAAAGCAAAGGTAATCACTTTCTAGTTGTTTTTCATTGGTCGGGTTTGTATTTCGTGGCTAAAAGTGTGAGAATAGGTGCACTATCGTGGGCAGCAAATCGAAATAATTGAGGTCCGAATTGTAACAGTAAAACGTTGCAACGTTTTCAGACGAAAAAGTATAAGTTTAACGCTCAACTTATATATCAATATAGCTTAACTTAATGAGGTTAGCCACAAGCCCGGGCCACAACTCACAAACATTGTAGCTCGGTTTTGCACGTGGACATTGAATGTTTACAAACTCGTAATATCAGGTAGTGTTTCGAGGCATATAAATACCCATGAACAAACTCATTGAATATTTCAAGTCTTTAGGTCAATACCTAGGACTGCAACATTTTAAATATGTGTTATTATAGTGGTGAAGATATGGTTTTTCTTAATCCTGAGCATTTCGGTGCACAGATGAGTATAACCGAAGATAACTGAGCTATACACTTTAACTACACAATATTAAAATTCCCTCATTAAAAGTATAAAAAATATTAATCGAGTTTCTTCAACACATTATTTTGAAGACTAAATATTCTTGTCTCGTAATAAAGAGGTATGAAACATGTTGAGTAACAATTTGGCTTGTTTTTAACATAAGAATGAACGGAACCGAAAGCTCACCTTGTGAGGGGGCATCGCGAGCACCGCGATGACACGTCGTATCTGAGGACAGAGTGTTGTCAACAGATGGATATAGCAATAACCAACCAACTCTTAATTCTTGGACACTGTGATGATTATAATACTACACAAACTGAATGCTGGGCGCTGGCCCAAATCATGTCACGAACACGTGCATGTAGTAATCATCTTTTTTAAGTAAATTCCACGTGGTTTCAATAACTCGTGATATAACCTCTTCGTCAATTGCATATAAATAATATCTTTCACACTCGTTGGCTATTTCAAGTCTTTAGGTCAATACCTAGGACTGCAACATTTTAAATATGTGTTATTATAGTGGTGAAGATATGGTTTTTCTAATCCTGAGTGCCTCGGTACGCAGAGGAGCATAGCCGCAGATAACTGAGCTATACACTATAATCGGACCCATTCCAATTATCATAAATTCTAATAAATAATGAAACACGCGAAGCATTGTTCTTTCACGTCCCTTGCATTCTCCGTGTATAGAAGATGAGATGTTATAGTTGATAGACTGATCACACAAACATGACATCAGCACCCAGGCATCCAACGTGAGACACAAATAAATAACAACACCATATTAGTGAGTAGCTTCTCCGCTTATCAGTTTAAATCCCACTGATCCACACACGCACGACGCATGCATAGTTTCAATAGATGAATAGAGTCGCAAAACAATCAAACTTGACATTTTCAACTAGTTTATAGACTTCCATGATGGTACGTTTGTCAGTTCACAATGCAAGTCACATTTATGACTGCGTACTGCTGCGAAATAGTTATGTGTCGATCGAATGTGATCCCAGTGTCCACCTGCGTCTGAACAGTTGACAAGGTTAGCAGCTGCATATTAAACGCCCCTTCGAAGTCAAATATATTCTCAACCCGAGTTTACAAAGAAACCTTAGCTTAAGTCTTGAAATATTGTACACCGCTGACAAAACACCTTCCTTAATAAATTTGGAAAGAGGTACACGTACTAGTAGTGTGCGGACGCAGGTTGCAGCCAATGTGATGGAAGCGAATTTGCGGAACTCATATAGCACCACACCAGTCCGTACTCATCTCGACATTCAAAAGCAAAAGTTAAGTCGAATTTAAGTGCGTGCGATCTTGTACAATGTGAGATGTGTTTATAATGCAGCGTATCCACACTTTGCGTGCAAATAAAAGTACAGTTTAAGGGTTACCCCCTGCTGCGTTTGGCAGAGTACGCTTTAGAAAAAAATCTCGATACAGCGCCAGCTTGTCTTTCTTTCTAAATTCGTGTTCATATCCGATCCAGACTGATCCAGAGGCTGTGTATACATAGTATTCAGCTCGATAAATTACTTATTCCATAGGCTTCGCAGCCAAGTTTGCGATAACATTCATTCCATCTTTCATGGAAAAGTGTATGCAACTTAACTTGAGTCAATTGTCCCAACACCTTCGATACAGGGTTGTCGCGTACTCTTCGAAGCAGCGAGTTGAAGCGGTGCAATCTCGCACGGTGTAGTTTGCTAGAAGCACCTAAGTACTATTGATTCACGCACATCGTATATTACAGCAGCAGTACGTATAAATATCGGCGGTGAGGCACGCACTTCATCGGCAGAGGGTATTTAAAGGAGCATATCAGTGGTTGTGTATTGGTACCTTTGTTGGGCTTTTACTGTGGTAATAAGTTAATTTCCTCGGGAACTACTCTGTGATTGTATATACGCTAAATATCAACACACTCGCCACACAGCAAAAGTAGGAAACTAAACAGCTTTGAGCCTAATCAGTCTCTACACAATGTGGTATTTTGGAATGCAAAGGGTGGTATATGATCCTCCAATCCTCACTGAATATAAGAGATATAGTTCCACACGCCAGGTAGGTTGCGGAGTGTCCTGAATCGCTTCCGGGTCATAGATGGTAGCAGTTGGAGATGTCCTCCCATGTTTTCAAAATCGCTTGCTTGTGGGTTTCGCCTAACGTAGCCTCACTTGCGCGGCAGTACTTTATACACAGGCCAGTCCTTGGTGTCACGTACGAGCTGTGTAAATGTACAGGGTGTTTAGGTGCTATGTATGATATGCTGCATCGATACTTAGTATGCTAGTTGTATCGTGGACTGTCATGTACCTCGAAGCATTATGAGTTGTCTTTTCGTCTTGACGGCTTGTGCGTTCTCAAGAATATCGCGTAGTGGACTTTATCTATCCGTAATAGCTTGAAATTTGCAAAAGTAGTAAGACACGTGTCTCTGAATACGTTTTTCTAATTTGACATCATACGCATATTGACCAAATTGTTAATCGTGCAATCTCACCAACATACGAACAAATTGTATTTGCTAACGCAATGTTTCACACAAACACGCCCAGCTCAAATATATATTTTAAAAGCATATATGAATCCATGATCTCCATGGTTGACATACGTCCAACTCCCGATGCAAAAATCGCAAGCAAAAATTACATTGTGGCTCTTCAGTACCTCAAAGTAGCCTTTTCTGGCCGCCGGGTCTGCTACGGCCTGGCAGCATTTCTGTTTTGTTCGTGTCGCAGGTGATGGTGCAGAGCCGTCTTCACCCATCTAGACACATCCAGATACAATTAATTCGATAGAACAGTTTTTCAAATGCAAGTAAGTAGGGTGGGACACCAGGGTCCGAGAATACAATCTGAACATAAAAGTGACAGTGAACTTTGTTGCATAAGAAACGAACATAAATTCTAAGTGGAGCGAAAGCTTTTAAAAATATTTGAGTAGTAGGGAGAGAATAATAAGGGAATTCTCGAGCATATATGGCTTAATATCAAAAAAGGTATCGAATCCATATATTACGACTAATACATACATACATACATACATACACACACTCTCTCTCACACACACACACACACACATATATATATATATATATACATATATATTTGTATATATATATATAAGCATATACACACTCACAGACGCACACACACACATATATATTTATACAT
>NW_014040121.1:0-7093 GCF_001186125.1 Sphaeroforma arctica JP610 | reverse complement strand
TATATATATGTTGAATCTCATCTTTTCTAACTGCTCATAGATAAACAACTGCAACATTCTGATAGTTTCCGTTAAACATATTCATATTTGTATGTCGTCTTCCGGTATGGCTATCAGCTATACATTGGCTCAGTTTTTATTAGATTTTTAACCAGTACGCCGTCGTGTGGAGTAGTACATGTGCACACGTATAGTGCGATATATAGAGGCTACTATATCCTACTTACTTATACAGTAAAGTTTTACCTTACTTTTCCATGAGCTACATACGAGAACTATATATAAAATATATACCATCTGTTCCCAATTTCTATAAAAAGCAATTGTGTACAGCTATACATACATTTTGCTTTCTCCCGAGCCGTGGCTCGGTCGTAGTAGAGGGTGGGATCGTACAATTCTGTTTGAATATAGACTACTTTAGTATTACAAGCATGCAGATTCTACCTCAAATACCGTTTCTTGTGATCTCATCTCCCACAAAATCACCAAATTCTTATAAATGACAGGCTTGGTATACTGCACATACATATAGGCATCCCCTACGCAAGTTAATTACATCGCATGCATAAATATATGTATATGTATATATATATTATATATATATATATATATATATATATATTTACGCACATGTGTGCTTGACTGTGTACGTATGACTATATTCTTAAATGAGCGTGATTGTGTGTATGTATGCAGGAGTGAGTGCGCGACACGTACCGAGTTCTGTGTACATCACTTTGCTGTGGCGTCCAGTGCAGATATCGCGTAGGATATAGCCACTCACCAGCAGCACACCCGTGACAGCCATTGGCAAGATACCCGTATATGTCAGTCGCATGATCGTATGCCACTGTAGCATCTGGAAGGCTTCTGAGTGCAGATAAAGGCTGTTGTATATGTACACACAGGGGAGGAGCATTAATCAGAGAATGCACATCCGAGCGTATGCAAATAAAACCCGACGTTGAAGTACGCTGTTCCATGGGTTTACAGCACTCGTATACTGTCTGTGCAGCCTGCGATAGAGATAGGAGTGCAAGTAAAAGCTGCGACAAGTAATCTTTATTACACGTGATTCTCATGTTCTAATCGCGCCAGTGTCGTGTCAGTGCACGATCAAATTGTGCGGCTGTGTGATGGTGTGTGCTGTGCTATACCCCCGCACCGAAAGCAGGTGGTACTGGTACTGCTAATTGAGGCAAGTTTTGGTATTTGAAACACACAGTGCACTTTTGTACACTCCCTGCTGCATCCACCTATTCAAACACACCTTAGCTCCATATCACTGTCAGCTGTGTGTTAGTATTCAAAAACCTTGTTCAAGAATACTAATGTAGCAGCACATCATTTCATGCGCTTCTCCTCCGATGTATGTCGCTCTATCTCACAGGCAAACGACGTGAGAAACTGCATATAGTGAAACTATGTCACACCATAAGAGTTGAAGTATATCACACACTGGGTTTCCCCCAAAACTATTCACATCAAAGTGTGTGTTAACTATGCGTGACTTACTTTGTGTGGAAATCTTCGAAATCGCCCACTTTGGCTTGGATGAGATTGTACATGTGCGCATCATCTCCAGCGGGAAGGAAGGGCAGTGTATGCAATGCGACCTGGCGTAAGTGGCATCAGCAAAGCAGTGATTTGTGAAATAAACGAGAGGTTGTAGTGATAGAGCTGAATGATATAAGCAAATAATCCCATGGATGTGTGATGATAACCTAGAATAGCAATATTGTGGACTGGAGGGATAAAGTGATGTCAACTGATAAGATGTACCAGCCACATAGTACATACTGGCAACTCAAGATTACAGCGTTTGCTACAACTTTCTCATTGAAAGGTATGGGGGGAAAGTGACGACGTATAATGTCCATGGTGCTCTTGTTACTATAGTCACCATTCACCCACAATAATACGACACCGACTAATCTCATTGAGAGGAGCTTGAACATGGCTTTGACTCCCAAAACGCCTTCTTTTCTGCATCTTACCCCAACCAATATTTCTGCTATTGCATACAATATTGCTCTTCGATTTGGCATCGAAATTGGCACCGACCTGCCACGGTGCCCACCACAACACTAGTCATTCCTACTATGACGTGTTGTAGACATGGTTCTTTATATTACGAACTGTGCCTGATTGCACATGTACATACCTTCGTTGCTATGGCAATTGCGATGGAGCACATTCCTACCACGAACGACCGCGTAAGACGATACGGAAACTGCAGCGCATCGGCCGAGCCCAACAAACAGTCACAGCCCATCACCGCCACCAGCGCACCTGTTTCAAGCATGAATTTATGTATATATTGAAAACAATACTAGTCTCAAGTATGCAGGTGTGTACTCATATGCCATAAATTGGAAACCGATTTTAGAAAGTTCAAAGAAAGAACAGCGGTTGGTGAGTGTATCTTCTGAGATGGTACAGAAAGTGAGAATTCCTAACTACTATATATTGTGGTATGATTACTCGAAAGCATTCAAATTTAGCTGATAGATCGTGCGCATGTAGTTTACTAGACAGCAAAATGTTTGGCCAATAATATGAGTATGGGTGCTGATTGGAGGATGATCGTGAGGCTGTCTACGATTGCTTTGCACGGACATATATGCGACACATACAGTGCTTCGTCGACAGATGGGAAATAGATATAACATAAGACCATCATCTTGTTGCCCATCAGTTCAGTCACATTGCCAAATTAACGAGACAACACACAGTGACATACGAGCAGTTGTAGTTGATGTAGCTCAAGAGATGAGCCAAGAGTAAGATTAGCCCTTGCAAGCGCGAAAGTACATATACATATTCCAACAGACATGTAGGTACATCAATAAAGCTCATGTATGGACATACATACCGATATATATATATATATTCCAACAGACATGCATGTATATCAATAAAGCTCATACATGGACACACATACCGATACACGTGATGGTGTATGGTGAAGTGATTAGCATCTCGTTGCCAAACATAAACACAACCACACTGCTAACGCTCATCAAGTGACACACGATCAGGTGTTTGAGCAGTTGTGTATTGATGTAGCCCAGGAGATGGGTCAAGAACAGCGCCGCTACTTGCAGGGCCATGATGGACGCAGCCAGTTGCCATGACAACACGAGCGATGTGGTCAATACGTAGAGCAAGACAAAAGGTGCAAACCTGTCCCCGGGAATTTGAGGGATGATCAAAATCGAGCATGTGGGGATGGACAAAGTTAAGTGTGAAGGTAGGCCATAAGCGGCAATTCTTGGTAGATCAAAATGACTGGCCGCCAAATTAACATGCGCAGTGTGGTGAGTGTATAGTGCCGTATAGGATGCGTGGCCACAGCTGTGGTAGCGTCAATAGAGAACCAAAAGACGTGTGTGAACGAGAATGAGTCTGAGGAACTGTATACACGCACGAACGTACAACTGAAAGAATATCAAGACGCACGCAGACCAATACATGTATACGATTCCACTGAATACAAATATTACAATTGTGAAAGCCAGCCCGAATGTCTACAGTTACTAGTGTATAGAGATATAATAAGGCTAGTCGTCTGGCGGTTGTACGGGTATGTTGTGGCACTCCGCCCATCTTCAGCAGGCTGCAAGTCACAACGACGAAAAGTGCTAGATCACTGGCGAGGTTTGTTATACAACACTCCATGCATGCGTTGATTAATGTGTATGCACACTCACCTCTTCATGCGACTCTCACTGGCCGTCATTTGCCCACTGCTTGACATATGCAGGACATACGTCACAACGGCAATCTGATAGGCAGGAATAGGAAGGCAGAAATAATTTTGATATGAAGCTGATTTTAATAGTGACAATAATTACTGGGCTTAATCATGGGGTTATACTGCATCGATAGCCAAGGCATAGAGGCGGCTGTGTGAACTAGAAATGTTGGGTTACCATGTAGCTACGAACGCGGGGCCACGCCTGATATAGGTAGACTTACCACACACAATTGATGCGAGTGCATACTTGAGAATAGCAATTCTGAAGACGTAATTGCGGATACAATGTTTCATTATACGTGAGGATATCAGTATGAGTGGCGAGAGCCTCGCAAGGTGGATTTAAGCAACAAACGCCCAGTTATCCAGAAATTGCTCATCATGTCACAAGGTCATCATATAGCTCTGAACAGACATGCCTATTCATGTGCTCAAGTGACGATGCCTAATACAACATGAGCTCATTCGTATCCACATGCACATCTACATGTGTGTGCATGTAGTATGTCGACCTACAAATGCCTCGCATGCCTACCTGCGAGAAGATCAGTGGGATGGACCAAGACTCTCGTAGTGGCACACTCCCCCACACCCGGGTGGAGTCCAAGAAATTGCCCATTACAGCAGCCACAGCCACCAAACCACAAATGAGATTGCGTGTGATCAACGTAGCCGTCACGTAAATGCCTGGTGGGAAAGCAGGGATATGGGTCTATTGATGAAACATCTTCTCTCTGTTTGATATCATTGATTGGCTCTACTATTGGTTGATATGCACTGGCGGTGTAAACTATAGATTGCATTGAAAATGTAGCAGAGAAATGGGGGGAATCCCCCTAGTTTCCAGCTGGTTATTTCTATCATGGTTGCATCTTCTAGTGTAACACATTGAAGACAAGCAATGGTTTTCAGTTCTCGCGGGCTGAATTGTGTGTGCTATACATACCTTAAATAAGGGTTTGTATGTGTATCACACACAATCCAATGAAGAGACTTAGGTAGCACACCGAAATTAAGGCACGCATTAAATATCCCCAACTCAATACGCAATATCTCATTTGTGTGTGCACTGGTATCTACTGTCGCTGAGCTCAACGAATTACACCACACCTAAAGATTCGTATAGATTGTCATTAGTACCCCTCTCATTTTTAACTTACCCGCCATAAGGAAGAATGACCACGCAAGAACGGTATGAACGTAATAGTCGATCGGCTCTGATGTCGAGAAATAGCGGAACGAAACGCCCAGCAGGAACTCTGGCCAAACATTGAATCTCTAGGGATGCGTGTACGGACTAAATTGTTACGATAGCTTATAGTTGGTGGATTTTTGATCGAGTTATTTTCAAGGTGTAATCGGGTAGTATTCATCTATCGTCGCGATACTATTCGAGAGTCATCAACCAGATTAAGATATTCTATGAGATTTGAACTGATACACCCAAGTATGCATTCGCTGTTAAACCAGATCCTACTTTCGGAGTGACGCTAACAATGAGTCGCATGCCTGTTAAAATATACATGTATGTGTGTGCTTGGATCAGATGAAGAACACATGAATTGCACAACTTATACCAACGAATACCGCTCTAGACCTCCATAGCGTTAGGACTAACACAGCTCACATACAAGTAGACAACCAGGTATTAAACCCTTGAAGTATGGTACATATGTACTCAAAAATCCCTGACGGCACACCTCACCTTTAGTGCGTTGATGACGTTAGGACTCTCAACGGTCGCGTCATTCAGGAAATTGTAGAACACTTGTGAGATGGGCAACGAGGTGTCTGTGACATCTTTGAAGTATCGGTAGTACATGGCCTGTTCACTGTGGAAGATCACCTATAAATAGCGGGAAATGTAAAGGGTTTCGGTTAATGTGTTCATTGCTAGCAGGTAAACAGGGATAGTGCATATCAATGTATTACCGAACTGCTTCTATGACCATGTCCATATAATTTGAGAACACACAGAATGAAGGTAGCTGCAGTAAAAGGTACCATAGGACGGTTTGGGTGAAAAACAATAAGCCATTATACTACCAGGTTTTTATTCTGTCACGAAGGGTAGAAGGGTAGACATTTTGTGTATTGTCTCGCATCAAACTTGATTGCAATTCGTTAAATCTTCATATCAAAGTTCATGTTGGTGAGTTATGGGTTTCAGATTATAGCACCGATTAGACGAATTATTGCACTTCCCGGCATCTATTTCAGATTACTAAATTTATTATGCATCTTCGTTCAGTTTTAAACTGCCTCCAGCGATCTGTATACTCACAAAAAAAATCGCTTATAGATCTTACTTGAGCACATGTCCATACGTATCAAACATTTCGATAACACATGCGCAAACTTCAATTCTTAGAGCCTGTAATAGTCTATCTATTCAACTGATGAACAAAATCTTGACCTGTCACACAAACACCAATCGCACTCCTGAGCTCAATACTTTCTGACCTTGACACAAATGTTGGTAGAAATAGACATACACGGACACATACCTCTTTCCTCGCCTCATTAATTTCCGACCACCAGTATCGCTGTTCATTTACTTTAATCAGTATCGTTGCGTACACGGCGCCAACACACGCTCCGATAGCTTGGGTCAACAATAAGAAGAGCTTATTGGAAACTGCTGGCAGAGTATACAACCTGCGGATAACGCGTACGTTTCTCATTAGACTTAAAGCTCATGCGTATGCTTATCATTAATTTCTCACAATTGTTGTCGCAAGGCATCCCTGGGAGACTATATAAAATGCGTTCATGGTTCAACGCAAACCATCAACGCATTCTATATAGCAAGCTCTTTGAACTTGAAAAAAAACTCGTATTGCTGTGTTAGTCCAATCGGCACCTGATCACTATTATATATATTGTAATTGGTGTGTGACATGTGTGACACTGAGTCCATGTTATGCATGACACTGTGTTCACGTGACGTATGACCGTGAGTCATACGTGACGTGAGATGCTGAGTTTGTGTGACGTGTAAGGCTGAGTCCGCATTGGATATGAGTATGTTAGTAACTTTTAAAAGATTAGACTTAAAACTATAAAGTAGTGTAAAATATATAGGTGATGGCGACAGTAACCAGAAGGCAACGGTCGCCATCAGTACAGCCAGCAGTTAGTGTTCATAAGGAACTACCTTGTAATAGGTGCTATATGGGCGAGGGCTGGCGAATATAAATAGATACCATGAAGTGACGAGTCTTCATAGTATCTAGGAGCTAATACACTATTTTAATACTCAGTAAAAGTTACATACATTCTAGTTTGGATTTGTTAGTTTTGCACTTAGAAAGTACTCACAATATATAT
>NW_014040122.1:71728-73447 GCF_001186125.1 Sphaeroforma arctica JP610 | reverse complement strand
ATATATAGATGTGTGTGTGTGTGCGTCCATGTGTGTGTTCATATTTTTTCTATCGTATATTTGTATAACTGTTTTCCATCTCTTTCGTACATCGCAGAGAGTATGTTCTCTATCGACCTCGATAAGCAGTCTTGTGTGGGGACCATTGACCAAACGCCGTTGACTGAGACTGCGAATGGACAGAGTGTGACAGATCCAGGGGAATTGGTCGGCACAGTAGTAGACAAGGCTCAGGGTATAGAAAGGCATGTGAGCTTCAGCAACGAGGACAAACATAACTATCTCCAAAGCCACGATGAGAGGCGTGGGCATGCGCAGGAGACCGTTGTGCGTACAACTGAGCATGTCAACCATGCCAATGAGTATGCCATGGACGCTAGCTTTGGTGGGCATTCACGTCAGGTGCGGTCGAGGCGCACACTCAAAAAGCTGCGGCAGACCACATCGTCCTACGCTGCAAGGGACCACAACGAACCACTCAACGGTGAGTCATGTAAATAGAAGGCACGGTAATTATATAAATAGAATGCACACAAGCTGTGGAGTGGGTTTTAGGGTTTTAAAACACTCACTGGGCGCTTAGTCAATGGGTCAAACAGCACAGACGTTCATTTGGGGTTTAAGAATTGAGTCTCCTGCGGTGGATTATGTTTCAACCTCGATCGCTGACAGGGGATGTTTGAATATATACCACGACTATTCACCTGTTGAGCCAAAAGGCAAACAACCACCTAGTGATAGGCATATGTACACCTACCAATGAGTCACCGGGAAAACTACTCGGAGGCTTGTAGAATATTGCATTCATCTACCTAGTGTGTTAAACCACTCCACTCACTTGTTACCGTGGTTGTGACTGTTCGGGTCCTTCGCCTTCTGCACTAATGCACGCCATTGGTCATACCCTCTGCAGACCATGACTTCACCAGCAGCGTCCCATCGCCACTCAACAGCCCCACCACCATGACCCCAGGCACCTTCTTTGGTGATGATATCGAAAACGAGTACCTACCGTGGAGTAGCCGTAAGGTGTCTGTGCCTCTTCTCAGTCAGAAGCAATGGGCCAGGCGACCACTCTTACAACGGAGGTATGGACGTTCAGTCAGAATTATACACAGAATAGACAAGCACAGCCACAATCAACACATGCACACGCTCATGGGTACACAGAATAGACAAGCACAGCCACAAACAACCCATACACACGCTCATGGGTACACAGAATAGACAAGCACAGTTAACAACGGCGAATGCTTTCATTATTCCAGGTGGTCGGAGAAAGTGCTGGATGACGATAAGGAGGACCCTAATGACTTTGGTTTATTGGGCGAAAAACCAAGTTTATCGTCTGTGGCGGAGATAGTTCTTCCCGAGACCGGTGTGTCGTTATCCACGTTGATTCGCTACAGTTTTCTGTCGGTGTCAGCACTCTTTGCACTGCAGGTCGCGGCTGTGTGGACAATAGGTATGTCTTCATAATATTTTACATTGGTGATATATTAAAGATGACAGTAGGTATGTCTTCATAATATTTTACATTGGCGATATATTAAAGATGTCAGTAGGTATGTCTTCACAATATTTTACATTGGTGATATATTAAAGATGACAGTAGGTATGTCTTCATAATATTTTACATTGGTGATATATTAAAGATGGCAGTAGGTATGTCTTCATAAGATTTTACATTGGTGATATATTGAAGATGACAGTAGGTAT
>NW_014040122.1:66059-71708 GCF_001186125.1 Sphaeroforma arctica JP610 | reverse complement strand
AAGATGACAGTAGGTATGTCTTCTATAATTATTTACTTTGTGATATATTAAAGATGACAGTAGGTATGTCTTCATAATATTTTACATTGGTGATATATTAAAGATGACAGTAGGTATGTCTTCATAATATTTTACATTGGTGATATATTAAAGATGGGATATGTACGTATCAAACACTAAAACCCTGGGCTATAACTTTTTCGAATCAGTTGCTCATGTGCTTGCCCTACATTTGACCTTCTCGGGACATAGTGACCTGTCAATGCGAGGTCACTTTTTGGCACGTGTGTTCGTTTTATGTTTAAATATCCGCCACAGACTCGCACAATGAGAGCTGATGGGGTGTCAGTTGGCATTCGGAAACCACACCGCGGAGATGACAGAGTTCGTCTGCGAAAGATGAACGAACACCGTTAGATGGATCTTGCGTCCATGTCCTTGTCTTTCACTTAAGTTCACAACCACGCCCTCAATTGATATTTTTAGGACAATCATTGGATGTCCCTGGCCCATTGTCCTGTGTCTGTGGTTCGGGTGCATTGGTCTGCCTGTCGGCCAGAGTGTGATGATTGTGATGCGCGTTCTGTACCTCTCTCTTGTCCATTTTAGGGTTTAACATGCAAAGATGGACCGCGGAAGGGCGCCATGGCGACAGATGGAATGGGACATCAATCACAGCCTATACTAAATTACCATTCTCACTTATATCTACCTACCATTCTAACTTATGTCTACCTACCTTTCTCACTTATATCTACCTACCATTCTCACGTATACCCACCTACCATTATCGCTTATACCCACCTACCATTCTCGCTTTTACCTACCTACCATTCTCATGCGTGCCAACCTTGTGCCCGCTGCAGGCCCTACCATCCAGGGGCTGTCGGCGCCATTGACAGAGTACTACCAAAGAGCACTGGACAATGAGTCATACGAAGACCTCAGCGATTTCCTGCACCACGCTGTCACAAGCCATGCGTGGCTGTTGCTCTGCGCTATTGTTTACTGGTCAGTGGTAAGACATTGGGGTCACACTCTGTGCTCCTATTTGTGTTTGTGTTGTGAGTGTGTGTGTGCTGTTTTGCTATGTTTATTTGTGAGTGTATGTGTGCGTATTGCTGCTGTAATTACGAGCATAATAGAGTGTGTCTTAAATCGTGAACGATAGTTACTAGATGTGTAAATCACTGTGTATGTACATTTGTGATTAGCTTTAGATCCGTTTGCTGCAGCGAATATAACTTACGACCGCTGCTGGTCATCATCTATCTAAACCGGATGTATGCCAGAAGGGAAGAGTGGACACCCTATAACCCTATAACTAACACTTTAGAAACCCTGCAACTAAAACTTTAAAACACTTATAACTAAACTTTATAAACCCTATAACTAAAACTACAAAAACCCTATAACTAAAACTTCAAAAACCTTACAACTAAAACTTTAAAAACCCCCTTAAAACTAAAACTTTTAAAACCCTATAACTAAAACTTTAAAAGCCCTAAAACTAAAACTTTAAAAGCCCTAAAACCCTGAAACCTGTGTGTGTGTATCATGTGTTACTAGTCTGACGCTCAAGCAAATCCAGAGGGATTTAAGAGCGCTCACGGCAATAGCACACCGCACGATGCACAGACAGACTAGCTGACCACATCCCCTCATCAGACACACCTCGAGTGTTCATGTGTGTATCTGACCTCGAGTGTTCATGTGTGTATGTAACTTCGAGTGATCATGTGGGTATCTGACCTCGAGTGTTCACGTGTGTATGTAATCTCGAGTGATTATGTGCGTATCTGACCTCGAGTGTTCATGTGTGTATCTGAACTCGAGTGATCATTTGCGTATCTGATCTCGAGTGTTCATGTGTGTATGTAACCTCGAGTGTTCATGTGTGTATGTAACCTCGAGTGTTCATGCGTGTATCTGTATGTAAGCACGAGTGTTCATGTGCGTATGTAGCCTCGAGTGTTCATGCGTGTCTCTAGCAGTTTGTCACTGCTGTCCACCTGGGTAGTTCATTCCCTCATCAAGCATTGGCCAGTCAGTGCTTGCCTTTCTCCAATAGAAAGCCCAGCCTGCCGTCGCTGGATTACTTTCATGAACCTGGTTGTAAGTATGATCGTAGAAATGTACATTAATTTCTAAACCCTATACTCCTAAAACCCTAAACCCTAAACCTTAATGTACCATTCTACTGCAGTCTCAATGTAAATATCATTCTATTGTCGTCTTAGTCCTCACTTTCTCCAACCGTTCCGTCGCTTTGTAGGACGCCTACGAAGGCGCTAATCTCTACTGTCTAACGTCCATCGGTTACTACCTGAAGAGCCTGGCCAAAAACCTCATCAAATCACCACGAGTCTTCTGGGTCAGTGAGCAGATCCAGTGCTTCTACTGTGGCAAAGGTGAGCAGATGCATGCGCCATTCCCTTCGCAATTGATGTGTGATGTGTCTTGTTGATGAGTGAACACATCCAGTGCTTCTCCTGTGGCACAGGTGAGTAAGTGCATGCGCCATTCCCTTCGCAATTGAGGTGTGATGTGTCTTGTTGGTCCAGTGCTTCTCCTGTGGCACATGTGAGTAGGTGCATGCGCCATTCCCTTTGCAATTGATGTGTGATATGTCTTGTCAGTGAGTGAACACTTCCAGTGCTTCTCCTGTGGCACATGTGAGTAGGTGCATGCGCCATTCCCTTCGCCATTGATGTGTGATGTGTCTTGTCAGTGAGTGAACACATCCAGTGCTTCTACTGTGGCAAAGGTGAGTAGGTGCATGTGTCATTCTCTTCGCTGTTGATGTGGGATGTCTCAATTGCAAATATGTCGTTATGGATACAGTGAGTCTATCCCACACGTCCCCGTCGGTGGTTTTGCGTATGATGAGTCACGTGGTCGTTGTAGGGTCATATTGTTTCATCTTATCAATGCCCATGCACCCCTTTTCTTGCCATGTACAGGTTATAGCCTCCCCTCGGGCCACTCCATGATCAGTCTGCTGGTGCTGCTGTTCTGTGCGTACAAGATCAGAGACCCGTGGATCTGGGTGTTTCTAGTGCTGTTTGAAGGCATCACATTTGTCAATGTGGTGTACATTGGCACACACAGCTTTGCTGACGGTAAGCGACGTACGCCCACACAGCTGCACCCCCCACGCGGCCCTGGATGGCTCAAGGACTGCACCGGCCCTTCAAATGAATGGGCCGTGGTGACCCTTTCCTGCATGCATTTGCCCTGTCCTCTTATGTTTTGTTTTTGTGCATGCCTTGCATTCGTTGGGTTGTGTGCACCTGTTTCGCTCCTTCTGATGTGTCCGTTTGTCTGGCCACCCGTGCTGACCCCCAATGGGACGCCTGTCCTCTTTGCCTGATTTTTGGTTGCAGTGCTTTTTTAATGTTTTATTCTGGTGCATCCTGTCCTCTTTGCCTGATTTCTGGTCGTAGTGCTTCTCTAATGTTTTATTCTGGTGCATCCTATCCTCTTTGCCTGAATTTTGGTCACAGTACTTCTCTAATGTTTTATTCTGGTGCATCCTGTCCTCTTTGCCTGATTTTTGGTCGCAGTGCTTGTGGGGTGGACTGGTGCCTTGCTGGTGTTCTTGGCGTACCTGGGTGTAGAACATGTGTACATGCTCAACCGCTGCGTGCCCACCCTAGGGCAGCAACTGAGGTTTTTCTGTATAAACCTGGTTTTTATCCTGAGTTTGGACCTCATCGATACCTCCACACAGCAGGAAGAGTTTCCGGCGGCCTATCAACTCAACATGGCTCGTGCCTGCAGGGTAAGCCCACGCAGCTGTAGGCAGTGCACACATAAGTACACACATACGCAGTGCACACATATGAGTCATGGACACATGGTCTTATGAGTCATGGACACATGGTCTTATGAGTCATGGACACATGGTCTTGTGAGTCATGGACACATGGTCTTATGAGTCATGGACACATGGTCTTATGAGTCTGGGACACATGGTCTTATGAGTCATGGACACGTGGTCTTATGAGTCATGGACACATGGTCTCGGTCTCACATTGGTTGTATTGGGAATACTTTATTAAATAGAATTCGAAATTAGTTTGTAACACTCACGTGGGCTGAGAACGAAAGGATGGCGATGTAGTTCATATGCGGCGTTACAGTCAGCAGCACACTCTCTCACTGCGTCTGCGTTCTGCGATAACAAATAGGTGGTCGTTCATTTGACACAGCTAGGTGTGGGGCATCCATTGGTGCGAGTGTGCGAGTGATTCTGTTGGGCGTTTGGTTATTATTTTGTGTTGGTTTTTGGTGTGTGTCGTAATGTTCAAACCGACATACCATAAACCATAGTTCTATCTGTGCGCATCACTTATGCTCTGTACAAGATTGATTTCTGCGTTAACACTCGCTTAATGATCAATATCTGTGTAGACCACTCGTTAACACTTGTTAACAATCGTGAGCACACCTTAACACTTGTTAACACTCGTTAACACTCGTTCAATGATATTTGTTTGTTTAGAACATTCCTGTTGTGCGCATTCCTTCGTTGTCCGCTGAAGACATCGCACGAGCATTTTCTATGATGTTAGCACTAACGTTTAATGTGCTATCAACATTAACGTTAGATGGTTTGTATTGTTTAATGTGATGTTAACTTTAACGTTTAGCATGATATTAGCATTAACGTTCAGCGTGATATTCGCATTATCGTATAGTGTGATATTAGCATTAACGTTTAGTGTATGTTAGCATTAACCTTTCCTGTGCTGTTGTGCCCATGGCGTAGATTGCGCCTGATAAGATTGTGGACAGCATGAGTTTGCCCATGCGCATGAGTAACACTTGGGGACTGCTAGGGCTGGCCTTCGCGTTCGTCTTCCGAAGTGAAATGCTCAACGACAAATACAAAACAAACATGGACAAGATGCTGGTGTGTGTCATGTGATTTCACATATGTGTCTATGTCTGTGTATGTGTGAGATAGTTGTATAGAGTGTTGTTGGTGTGTGTTGGTGTGTGTCATGTGATTTCACATGTATGTCTGTGGCTGTATGTGTGAGATAGTTGGGTAGAGTGTTGTTGATGTGTGTTCGTGTGTGTTGGTGTGTGTCATGTGATATGACATGTGTGGCCGTGTCTGTGTCTGTGTATGTGTGAGATAGTTGTGTAGAGTGTTGTTGGTGTGTGTTGGTGTTTGCCATGTGATGTCACATGTGTGGCTGTGTCTATGTATGTGTGAGATAGTTGTAGAATGTTGTTGGTGTGTGTTGGTGTGTGTTAGTGTGTCATATGATGTCACATGTGTGGTTGTGTCTGTGTCTGTGTCTGTGTGAGATAGTTGTGTAGAGTGTGTAGCTTTCCACTGGTTGGTGCTGTTTGTGCGCCTGTGACTTCTAGGCGCAGTGGTATCACATTAGTAATTCGTGGTGCTGTCACTCTGTACAGAGATGATCCGCCTTTCTTCATATCCCTCCCCTAAGCACATTCAACTAGTTATAAATACATTTATTTAAATATATATACATTTAATTATATATATATATATATATATATATATATATATATATATATATATATATATATATATATATATATATATATATATATATATATATATATATATATATATATATATATATATATATATATATATATATATAT
>NW_014040122.1:59587-65536 GCF_001186125.1 Sphaeroforma arctica JP610 | reverse complement strand
ATAATGTATATGTATATGTATAATTAGTTCTATGTACATATACTCAGTTCTATATACATTCAATTACTTGTATGTACATTTATTTAGTTCTATGTACATTTACTTAGTTATACATAAAAGTAGTCTGTTCCGGTCCATTAATTTGTACTTGTATAAGCAGAGGTTGTTGCCTCCCTGGGCTGTGGGCACAGTGGTTTCAAAAGTCATATTGCTACTCACTCACTCACTCACTCACTCACTCTCTGTCTTCGTCTGGCACTGTGACAGTGGTGGGAGAGGCTGTTGACGTTGGCTGTGGGCACAGTGGTATTTATGAAGTCGTCGGTGTTTGTGGGGCGCTATCTGCGGTTTATGCAGTTTCACGGCGTCTTCCATCAGGTCTACAACTTTGTAAGTCCATCTATATGTTTTTCTACTTTGTAAGTCCATTCCGTTTTAAGTCCATTTTTATAGTCCAACAAACACGTGTACATTTGCAATGGCTATGTCATCGCCGTTTGGTCTCGTGACAAGTAGGCTGCAGGTGGATGGCTTATGTCCTCTTGTTGGTGTAACGCTCCATGTCTTATCCATTGGTTATAAAACATTAGTCCTATTCACGATTCACATGATTCCCGTACTATAAATGTTGGTTGGGCTTCTACTAGTAAGCTTATCCGTCTTGCCACTTTCGTGTTTGTTCCATTTAATATTCGTAGAGTTGACTACCTAATTGACGTGCGTCAAGGCCCATTTTGTCTCTCCAAACGCCCACCTTTTGCATTGTATCTGCATTGAGAACAGTGGGTCTACTACAGCATCCCCAATCAGTCATGTAATCTTAGCAACCGACTGTTTGATCTTTCTTCCGTACAGTTGCTGCCCATCCTGGTGCTGGTGTGTGTGCCTGTGGCGGTACTTCTGATCACACGCCTAGTCACACACGACAGATACAAGAAGTCACGACACAGACACAACGAACGAATGTACCACGACACAGTTAACGGAGACGACGTCAGATGGGAACTGCACCATCGCAGCAGAGAACGTGTGGACACAGCCATGTGACACACACCACAAACAAATGCACCATGGCACACTGTGGCAAACACGATAGAGGGAAAGGTCAAAGGCATACGCACCTACCTGATGTGGGTGGGAGCATGCACATACACATTCAATTGAGCATGCACATACACATTCAATGGAACATGCACATGCACTTGATGGCAGCGACAGTTACCTCTCAGCATACCACAAGCGCACCACCACTCGTATGAAAAGCCGTCTGTTGTAGATTAGACGTAGTTATGGCACCACAGGGGAAGGTCTCTCCTCAGGCAGAGCTCAATTACGCTCATATCAGCCCTGTCGTCACAAACATCCAACGGCATAACAGTTGCGTCCGCTGAGTACACACCGGTGCTACGTCGTACACTAGCACGTGCACAGACTCCACACGACACGTGGTGTACATATGAACGCAATACGCTTGGGGCCAGCGATGGCAACGGTACAGCTCAATACGACACTACACAGCCAGGCGGAAGGGGCTACCCCCACAACAGCCACAGCTGCGAAACGATGAGAGATGCGGGTGTCTAGTAAGGGCAACCAACACATGTACATGCAGTGCGTATGGGCAGATGCTTGGACAGCGGTGTAGGCGTGTGAATAAAGCGTGACACGCAAGTCTCGTTTAACTAGGAGGAGGATGGAAGGTACAATGCAGACGTGACGTGAATGGCCACGTGCACAACGGTGACACGAGGTTACAGACCTGTGAGAGCACCTGCGCTCATCAGCAGACACTGATAGAGAGATGCGCATGGCAGGATCACCCAACCCCTAAACCCTAAAGACACCACACACCACACACGAGGGCAATCATTCTCAAGCACCAGTGCACCAGTACCCACAGGATTCAGGGTTTTATGGTTTAGGATAAAAATCCCAAGGGCGGAGACATTAGACAATTGAGGGGTTAGGCTTGTAGGGTTTTAGGGTTTATAGGACACACAGGTGCCGTTCACACGTGGGCCATGGGGGTCTACAGTCCATGACGGGCCAATGTCTTGGGCTGCACCAGGAGATTACTAGTGATGTGGTGTCATGCACAGATGGGTGGACTGCTAGATGCATGGATAGATGGATGAGTGGATGAGTGGACAGTCCATGACATGCTAGATGCATGGATAGATGGATGAGTGGATGAATGGGCAGTCCATGACATGCTAGCTGCATGGATAGATGGATGAGTGGATGAGTGGACAGTCCATGGCATGCTAAATGCATGGATAGATGGATGGGCGGGACGCAATCAAGCACACCGCAGAAATGCGCGTGTGGTCATCTTACAGCGCAACACAACAACACATTTGCGAATGGAGTGAGAGATGGATGCTGACGGAATGAGAGGGGTTAGAGTTTATTTTATGTCCGTTCGGCTGTCATTCGTGGCCGTGTGCTTGTGAATGAATGTCGCTTAGTTTGTTATGCGCCATTGCCTGCTCTGTGGTTGCCATGGAAACACTCGACAGTAAACCAGCTGCGCGCACTGTGTCCATGTTATGGATGCTTGTGCAGTTGCTCTTGTCCTGGGCTGAGTCTTTCATCGCATTGGCTGCACCTGATGTCTTGTGGTGGTCCCGTTTCCACAGAGAAGGCCACTGTGAGTACAGGTAGAGCACGTACACCTGGGACAGCATGACAACGGACATCTTGATGACAGAGATCACGTACACCCCCGTGTGCCCATACTTCACCATACGTGTATACGCCATGACATACATGCTAATGAGCAGCACCATCTGAACCACGCGGGTGAAGGCAAAGACACACACAGCGGCACGCCCGAGACATGCCTGGGCATCCGAGAGGTGCCTATGCTGAAGCTTACTGTAGAACATGAGCAGGTACAGCCCACCCTCGTACACCGTGAAGTAGTCGGCCACCATCCCCACTCTGAGCGTGAAGATGTCCTGCGTCACCAGAGGCAGCATGTAGGTAGCGTACCAGCACAGGTGATGCACCACCAGGAACACCTTCATCTCAGCTGGCTTGCGCACAGCCATGTCAGCCACATACAACACAGCATGCGACGACACCAGCGCAAAGGTCAGGGGCCACAGCGACCACATCACCCGGTCTAACCTGTCGGAGAACAGGATGGTTGCGAACACGTAGGTGTACACGGGTATCTGTAGGGTCAGGGCCACGCCAAGTACGGCGTAGTGCGTGAGCAGGGGCATGTCTCCTGCAAGGACGTTCCTTGGTACAAAGCAGTGCCGGTGGAGCGCCCAGGAGGCTATCGCATAGGCTACCACGTACATAACCATGCACCCCACTATAGCAATGACGACCCATAAATACTCTCGTGTCGACTGCAACGCATAACTCCACACAGCATTCAGTCCGGCGTAGTCACCCAAGTTGCTAACGGAATAGTCGTGTATGCCTTTGGCGGCATTGGCCCCTACGCCTCTGCTATGTCGCCACTCGTGTGTTCTTACAAATGGCGTATTGTCTTCCAGCTGCACGTGGTGTTGCATTAAATCCCACAGTGCCTCGGAAGGTCCGTTGATGAACTGCATGCCTTTGCGCGTGAGAAACTCCGCCGAGTACAAGTGAGGGTCGTCATAGCACGACACGCCCACAAAGTTAGGGATGACCTTTCCCAGTATCAAGGCCACACGTGTGATGGACACAGCCATGCTCGTGGTTGGCACTAGCATGCCCTCTAGCTGGATGCCTACGTATGCGTCTATATCGTCCACGCTGTCATATACCTCACTGATTGCCTGGGTCAGACTCGCCGAGAGCATTAGATCCGCAAATGTACGCACCGTGTGTTTGTGGCTGGAGTAGTGTTCAACGTACGCCTTATAACTGGCCAGGCCATTTGCTCGTGCATCCAACAGTTGTTGTTTGAATACAAACCCCAGGTACCCGGGGATGTTGTCTCCTTGTATGCGACCAGCTGGGCTGCGGTAGAATGCATCGACGTGCTGTTGCATGGTGTAGTTAGCGAATGCTGGTGGTCTCCGAAACATGTCATGCGCCACAGACACGGCAGCTGTGTCGTAGTGCACGTAGTCAGGGATGGACTGGTGAAACGTGTACGCATGTAGATATTCGATACTGAAATCTGGCGGTTTGTGTAGGCGGGTTTTGCGTGACTGTACGTCGCAGCTGAGGGTTGAAAACGGCACTCGCGTGTTGATACCATTGGCACGCAATCCAATGTCGGATGCAAAGTTCTCGAGAAACGCCCGTGCATGACGGGTAGTCATGATGACCCGGGCCATGCGGAATAGCCGCTCATCAGTCAACTCGTTTAAGTCCCGACCTTCGTCAATGGCCCCGAGAAGTAACTGGTCGCACACGCGGTTGTGTTCGCGAGTGTAGAGACTCACCTGGGTTGTTTAGGGCAAGGTCGTGAATAGTTGGTTACGATACTCGTGATAAAAAAATCATTTATCATTACACAATCATGTTATATTATCAGTTAGTTATGTGGGGGTTTTTAGCACACAATACAGAAGCTCAATTGTTTTAAAATGTGATCCTCATTTCGAATTCTGAAAGTGGGGTAACCCTTCGCTGTTAAAAACGCCACAGCACTTCAAAAGCGAGCGGATGGATACCTACCCAGAACAGGTGCCCCCAATGGCTATTCAGGCCATTGTCGCCGAGTACATAAAGCTGCCATTCGGTGAGGTTTGCTGCACTCTGTGCCATAGTATCGTTAACGTCGCTCCATACTAAGGCCATCTCTTCGCCATGATTATTTCGAGAGGTCTTGAGTCTCCCGTTGCTGAACGACCGCAGCACGTGTTCTCGTTCTTTGCTGCGGCCGTATACCATGGCGAGGTTACTTCGTTGTGAATCTGCATCCATCTGTTGAGCTCCCTGAGAGTTTGGCTTAGTGCGCAGCGTGTCTTCGAAATAAAAGTTGACCCAGGATACCCAAAGAAAGTTTAGTCCCATTTCTGTCTCATTTATCATTGGTCCTTTGCGTCGGAATAATCGTTCGAATACTTCGTCTGGGTTGGGCAAATGACGGGCCTTGTCCTTCTGCTTCTGCCTTTTGGTTATGTTGTTAAAATCCACAGAATAATTGTACGACCCTTGACTGTTTAGTTCGGCCCACACATTTACACCATTGCATTTGCCATGTGAGGGTTCGCTGAGTGGTGATACCAGACCATCTGGCAGGTGTGCGGTCTCGAGCAGCCTCCCAGCAAGATCTATCAGATCTTCTGGTGCATCCAATGCTTCAATGTCGTTGCCAAAGTCACGCGTGAGCGCATTTCCGTATTCAAAGGCATCATGGATGTTGTATATGCCATTTGCATTGAGCAGGACTGGTAAGGAAGCAAGCCAAAGGGTATACCACATACTTGGAAATATTCGGAACTTCTGGGATATTAATTATAAAACGCGAGGAGGACCTTATATTCTTTTGCTTTCGGCCTGTAATATTAAGTCCGACAGTATGATCGCTGTTTCTCACAGCTGTAATCAGCGTGGATCAATATGACGAGCAGTGTAGTCACTGGTCTGTTGTGGTGTGCATACGAGGTGACACTGTGTCTAATACAGTCCGTGTTCAAGTGTTGTTCTTCTAGAGCTCAGAGGTATGCCACGTTCTGACTTCTGAGGTCTAAAATTCAATTTAAAATACGCACAGGCAGTGAGTGCTGGAGTGACAGCCTCGCAGTATTTTTCTGAAAAATAAATATAATAAATACAAACTGGGAAATTTGAGGCTCTGCCGCATAATGCCAATCAGATAACAAAGGGCTCTGCCTGTTTGTCATTGGGCCATCACATTATGGCGCACAACAGTTTTCTGGTACAGGCGACAGCAATGAGCAATCAGCTGTCTCAGTAGACCTATTCACATACTGAGCGAGTGCGTGGGCTGTGTATGAGTGCAGGTTTTGGGTTTTGATATTTTGTAACCAT